>NW_026986645.1:0-185000 GCF_031307605.1 Tribolium castaneum | reverse complement strand
GTCCTACAAGAAAAATACAAATAACTATTTTGTAGGAAATTTTATCAGCTTTAATTTTAGTAGAAAGATAAAAATTGATAGGAGTAACTGTTTTCGAGATATAAGCAAGAAACCAATAAACTGTTACCTTAATAAAGCGCTTGCATATAAGCAAATTTAGTACTATTAGTATTATTATTATTAATGTTATTGTTATTGATATGACGACTAAGAACGACTCTCAAGACTTTGGTGACTTTTATGTCACCTCCTTTTTCTTCTAATAAAGTATTGGACCCAATAAATTAAGTGTATTTTAAATCACAAGACATTTTCTGTTAAAGCACTTTTTTTTTAAATATTAATTATTTTTAAACTTATATCTCGCTTATGGTTAGTCCTATATGAAAAATGCAAATTACTATTTTGTAGGAAATTTTATTTTTTAGTTTTTCAAACATTTTATTTTAAAGCAAGTTTTTGTTAAATATTATTTATATCCAACTCTATAACTAGCTTATGGTTGGTCCTACAAAAAAAATGCCAATAACTATTTTGTAGGAAATTTTATCAGCTTTGATTTTGAAAGAAAGATAAAAATTGATAGGAGTAACTGTTTTCGAGATATAAGCAAAAAACCAATAAGAAAACTGTAACTGTTACTAAACAAAAATGTAATTCAGTATTCAATGTTTGAGACAAAGACGAAAATGCAGCATTTAAAATCGACTCTGAAGACTTCAGTGACTTTTATGTCACCTCCTTTTTCTTCTAATAAAGTATTGGACCCATTAAATTAAGTGTATTTTAAATCACAAGACATTTTCTGTTAAAGCACTTTTTTTTAATATTAATTATTTTCAAACTTATATCTCGCTTATGGTTAGTCCTACATGAAAAATGCAATTAACTATTTTGTAGGAAATTTTATCAGCTTTAATTTTGAAAGAAAGATAAAAATCGATAGGAATAATAGTTTTCGAGATATAAGCAAAAAACCAAGGTGAAAACTGTTACAGTTACTAAACAAAAATGTAATTCAGTTTTCAATGTTTGAGACGAAGACGAAAATGCAGCATTTAAAAACGACTCTGAAGACTTCTGTGACTTTTAAGTCACCTCCTTTTTCTTCTAATAATGTATTGGACCCAATAAATTAAGTGTATTTTAAATCACAAGACATTTTCTGTTAAAGCACTTTTTTTAAATATTGATTATTTTCAAACTTATATCTCGCTTAAGGTTAGTCCTACATGAAAAATGCAAATAACTATTTTGTAAGAAATTTTATCAGCTTTAATTTTAGTAAACAGATAAAAATTGATAGGAGTAACTGTTTTCGAGATATAAGCAAGAAACCAAAAAACTGTTACCTTAATAAAGCGCTTGCATATAAGCAAATTTAGTACTATTAGTATTATTATTATTAATGTTATTGTTATTAATATGACGACTAAAAACGACTCTGAAGACTTTGGTGACTTTTATGTCTTCTCCTTTTTCCTATACTAAAGTGTTAGACACAATTAATTTAGTTTAATTTCAGTATTTCAAACATTTTATTTTAAAGCAAATTTTTGTTAAAGATTATTTATATCCAACTCTATAACTCGCTTATGGTTGGTCCTACAAAGAAAATGCCAATAACTATTTTGTAGGAAATTTTATCAGCTTTGATTTTGAAAAAAAGACAAAAATTGATAGGAGTAATTGTTTTCGAGATATAAGCAAAAAACCAAAGTAAAAACTGTTACAGTTACTGAACAAAAATGTAATTCAGTTTTCAATGTTTGAGACGAAGACGAAAATGCAGCATTTAAAAACGACTCTGAAGACTTCAGCGACTTTTATGTCACCTCCTTTTTCTTCTAATAAAGTATTGGACCCAATAAATTAAGTGTATTTTAAATCACAAGACATTTTCTGTTAAAGCACTTTTTTTTTAAATATTAATAATTTTTAAACTTATATCTCGCTTATGGTTAGTCTTACATGAAAAATGCAAATAACTATTTTGTAGAAAATTTTATCGGCTTTAACTTTAGTAAAAAGATAAAAATTGATATAAGTAACTGTTTTCCAGATATAAGCAAGAAACCAAAAAACTGTTACCCTAATTAAGCGTTTGCATGTAAGCAAATTTAGTACTATTAGTATTATTATTAATGTTAGTGTTATTAATATGACGACAAAAGACGACTCTGAAACCTTTAGTGACCTTTATGTCTTCTCCTTTTTCCTCTACTAAAGTGTTAGACACAATTAATTTAGTTTAATTTTAGTTTTTCAAACATTTTATTTTAAAGCAAGTTTTTGTTAAATATTATTAATATCCAACTCTATAACTCGCTTATGGTTGGTCCTACAAGAAAAATGCAAATAACTATTTTGTAGAAAATTTTATCAGCTTTAATTTTGAAAGAAAGATAAAAATTGATAGGAGTAACTGTTTTCGAGATATAAGCAAAAAACCAATAAGAAAACTGTAACTGTTACTGAACAAAAATGTAATTCAGTTTTCAATGTTTGAGACGAAGACGAAAATGCAGCATTATTATTATTATTAATGTTATTGTTATTAATATGACGACTAAAAACGACTTTGAAGACTTTGGTGAATTTTATGTCTTCTCCTTTTTCCTATACTAAAGTGTTAGACTCAATTTAATTTCGGTTTTTCAAACATTATATTTTAAAGCAAATTTTTGTTAAAGATTATTTATATCCAACTCTATAACTCGCTTATGGTTGGTCTTACAAAAGAAATGCAAATAACTATTTTGTAGGAAATTTTATCAGCTTTAATTTTGAAAGAAAGATAAAAATTGATAGGAGTAATTGTTTTCGAGATATAAGCAAAAAACCAAAGTAAAAACTGTTACAGTTACTGAACAAAAATGTAAGTTTTCGAGATATAAGCAAGAAACTGTTACCTTAATTAAGCGCTTGCATATAAGCAAATTTAGTACTATTAGTATTATTATTATTATTAATGTTATTGTTATTGATATGACGACTAAGAACGACTCTCAAGACTTTGGTGACTTTTATGTCACCTCCCTTTTATATCCAATCATAAGCGAGTTATAGAGTTGGATATAAATAATCATTAACAAAAATTTGCTTTAAAATAAAATGTTTGAAAAACTGATATTAAACTAAATTAATTGGGTCTAACACTTTAGTAGAGGAAAAAGGAGAAGACATAAAAATCACCAAAAACTAAATTAATTGTGTCTAACACTTTAGTAGAGGAAAAAGGAGAAGACATAAAGGTCACTAAAGGTTTCAGAGTCGTCTTTTGTCGTCATATTAATAACAATAACATTAATAATAATACTAATAGTACTAAATTTGCTTACATGCAAACGCTTAATTAGGGTAACAGTTTTTTGGTTTCTTGCTTATATCTGGAAAACAGTTACTTATATCAATTTTTATCTTATTACTAAAATTAAAGCCGATAAAATTTTCTACAAAATAGTTATTTGCATTTTTCATGTAAGACTACCCATAAGCGAGATATAAGTTTAAAAATTATTAATATTTAAAAAAAAAGTGCTTTAACAGAAAATGTCTTGTGATTTAAAATACACTTAATTTATTGGGTCCAATACTTTATTAGAAGAAAAAGGAGGTGACATAAAAGTCGCTGAAGTCTTCAGAGTCGTTTTTAAATGCTGCATTTTCGTCTTCGTCTCAAACATTGAAAACTGAATTAAATTTTTGTTCAGTAACTGTAACAGTTTTTACTTTGGTTTTTTGCTTATATCTCGAAAACAATTACTCCTATCAATTTTTATCTCTCTTTCAAAATTAAAGCTGATAAAATTTCCTACAAAATAGTTATTTGCATTTTTCATGTAGGACTAACCATAAGCGAGATATAAGTTTGAAAATAATTAATATTTAAAAAAAAAGTGCTTTAACAGAAAATGTCTTGTGATTTATAATACACTTAATTTAATGGGTCCAATACTTTATTAGAAGAAAAAGGAGGTGACATAAAAGTCACTGAAGTCTTCAGAGTCGTTTTTAAATGCTGCATTTTCGTCTTCGTCTCAAACATTGAAAACTGAATTACATTTTTGTTCAGTAACTGTAACAGTTTTTACTTTGGTTTTTTGTTTATATCTCGAAAACAATTACTCCTATCAATTTTTGTCTTTTTTTCAAAATCAAAGCTGATAAAATTTCCTACAAAATAGTTATTGGCATTTTTTTTGTAGGACCAACCATAAGCGAGTTATAGAGTTGGATATAAATAATCTTTAACAAAAATTTGCTTTAAAATAAAATGTTTGAAATACTGAAATTAAACTAAATTAAATGTGTCTAACACTTTAGTATAGGAAAAAGGAGAAGACATAAAAGTCACCAAAGTCTTCAGAGTCGTTTTTAGTCGTCATATTAATAACAATAACATTAATAATAATAATACTAATAGTACTAAATTTGCTTATATGCAAGCGCTTTATTAAGGTAACAGTTTTTTGGTTTCTTGCTTATATCTCGAAAACAGTTACTCCTATCAATTTTTATTTGTTTACTAAAATTAAAGCTGATAAAATTTCTTACAAAATAGTTATTTGCATTTTTCATGTAGGACTAACCTTAAGCGAGATATAAGTTTAAAAATAATCAATATTTAAAAAAAAAGTGCTTTAACAGAAAATGTCTTGTGATTTAAAATACACTTAATTTATTGGGTCCAATACATTATTAGAAGAAAAAGGAGGTGACTTAAAAGTCACAGAAGTCTTCAGAGTCGTTTTTAAATGCTGCATTTTCGTCTTCGTCTCAAACATTGAAAACTGAATTACATTTTTGTTTAGTAACAGTTACAGTTTTCTTATTGGTTTTTTGCTTATATCTCGAAAACAGTTACTCCTATCAATTTTTATCTTTCTTTCAAAATCAAAGCTGATAAAATTTCCTACAAAATAGTTATTGGCATTTTTTTTGTAGGACCAACCATAAGCGAGTTATAGAGTTGGATATAAATAATCTTTAAAAAAAACTTGCTTTAAAATAAAATGTTTGAAAAACTAAAAAATAAAATTTCCTACAAAATAGTAATTTGCATTTTTCATATAGGACTAACCATAAGCGAGATATAAGTTTAAAAATAGTTAATATTTACAAAAAAAGTGCTTTAACAGAAAATGTCTTGTGATTTAAAATACACTTAATTTATTGGGTCCAATACTTTATTAGAAGAAAAAGGAGGTGACATAAAAGTCACCAAAGTCTTGAGAGTCGTTCTTAGTCGTCATATCAATAACAATAACATTAATAATAATAATACTAATAGTACTAAATTTGCTTATATGCAAGCGCTTTATTAAGGTAACAGTTTATTGGTTTCTTGCTTATATCTCGAAAACAGTTACTCCTATCAATTTTTATCTGTTTACTAAAATTAAAGCTGATAAAATTTCCTACAAAATAGTTATTTGCATTTTTCATGTAGGACTAACCATAAGCGAGATATAAGTTTGAAAATAATCAATATTTAAAAAAAAGTGCTTTAACAGAAAATGTCATGTGATTTAAAATACACTTAATTTATTGGGTCCAATACATTATTAGAAGATTGTTATTATTATTATTATTATTATTATTATTATTATTATTATTATTATTATTATTATTATTATTATTATTATTATTAAAAACCGATTATAACTTTTGTATAGTATTGTTTTTATACCAGTTTTAAAATGAGTGATTAATTTTAGCCAATTTCTTGCCTAAAAACTATAAAATGGCTTAGATTGCCTAAAAACACAGATCACACATGATCTTTTGCATAGAAATGAGAAAACGCTCATATAACACAAAATAAACTTCATTTTTGTTTAGAAAACTAAGCTTACTTTTATTACTACTATTATTATTATTATTATTATTATTATTATTATTATTATTATTACTATTATTATTATTAATAATATTATTATTATTAAAAACCGATTATAACTTTTGTATAGTAAATGTTTTTATACCAGTTTTAAAATGAGTGATTAATTTTAGCCAATTTCTTGCCTAAAAACTATAAAATGGCTAAGATTGCCTAAAGACACTGATCACACATGATCTTTTGCATAGAAATGAGAAAACGCTCATATAACACAAAATAAACTTCATTTTTGCTTAGAAAACTAAGCTTACTTTTATTACTACTATTATTATTATTTTTCTTCTTATTATTATTATTATTATTATTATTACTATTATTATTATTATTATTAATATTATTATTATTAAAAACCGATTATAACTTTTGTATAGTAAATGTTTTTATACCAGTTTTAAAATGAGATATTAATTTAGACAATTTCTTGCCTAAAAACACAGATCACAGATGATCTCTTGCATAGAAATGAGAAAACGCTCAGATAACACAAAATAAGCATCATTTTTGCTTAGAAAAACTAAGCTTTAATTTAGAAAGAAATTCATTATTATAAGTATTATAATCATTATTATTATTATTATTATTATTATTATTATTATTATTTTATTACTATTATTATTATTATTATTATTATTAACTTTTGTATAGTAAATGTTTTTATACCAGTTTTAAAATGAGTGATTAATTTTAGCCAATTTCTTGCCTAAAAACTATAAAATGGCTTAGATTGCCTAAAAACACAGATCACACATGATCTTTTGCATAGAAATGAGAAAACGCTCATATAGCACAAAATAAACTTCATTTTTGCTTAGAAAACTAAGCTTACTTTTATTACTACTATTATTATTATTTTTATTATTATTATTATTATTATTATTACTATTATTATTATTATTATTAATATTATTATTATTAAAAACCGATTATAACTTTTGTATAGTAAATGTTTTTATACCAGTTTTAAAATGAGTGATTAATTTTAGCCAATTTCTTGCCTAAAAACTATAAAATGGCTAAGATTGCCTAAAGACACTGATCACACATGATCTTTTGCATAGAAATGAGAAAACGCACATATAACACAAAATAAACTTCATTTTTGCTTAGAAAACTAAGCTTACTTTTATTACTACTATTATTATTATTTTTCTTATTATTATTATTATTAATATTATTACTATTATTATTATTATTATTATTAATATTATTATTATTAAAAACCGATTATAACTTTTGTATAGTAAATGTTTTTATACCAGTTTTAAAATGAGTTATATTAATTTAGACAATTTCTTGCCTAAAAACACAGATCACAGATGATCTCTTGCATAGAAATGAGAAAACGCTCAGATAACACAAAATAAGCATCATTTTTGCTTAGAAAAACTAAACTTTAATTTAGAAAGAAATTCATTATTATAAGTATTATAATCATTATTATTATTATTATTATTATTATTATTATTTTTTTTTTATTACTATTATTATTATTATTATTATTAACTTTTGTATAGTAAATGTTTTTATACCAGTTTTAAAATGAGTTATTAATTTTAGACAATTTCTTGCCTAAAAACACAGATCACAGATGATTTCTTGCATAGAAATGAGAAAACGCTCATATAACACAAAAAGAGCTTCATGTTTGCTTAGAAAACTAAGCTTACTTTTATTACTATTATTATTTTTATTATTATTATTATTATTATTACTATTATTAGTATTATTATTTTTATTATTATTATTAATATTATTATTATTATTATTATTATTATTATTATCATTATTATTATTATTATTATTAAAAACTTATATTAAACAGACAGAAAACGTCGTATTCTGACACAAAAAAACGAATTACGTTATAGACTTGACGAGAACGGCGTATCTCGGACTCTTATAGGACTCTTATAGGGTCAAAAAGTATCAGTTTGGATTAACATAAATTATTTTTGTTGACTCTCAGTCTGAATTGTTCATCAGTTCAAACAAAAACGGCTTATTTTAGACGATCTTTTGCTTTGAACAAGAAAACTTACATCGAACAGACTAAAAACGTATTAATCTGGCATAAAAGAGCAATTTATGTATCACTTTAGATAAAGGCAGCTAATCCTATTCGTTTCATTGCTTAAAATAGACAAAATTGTTAATAAATCTAACAAAAACGCTGTATTCTAGCACAAAATACTAATTACATTATAGTTTCGACGAGAATAGCTTATTTGGAATGATTCTATGCTTCCAAACGAGTAAATTTTTATTAAACAGATGCCAAACATCATGTTTTGTCCTATAAAGACATTTTATATTGCAGTTTGTATTAAAACAAAATATTTTCGTTGATTCTTTGTTAGAAGCAGCAAACCTAACATTAAAGAATCTGAAAACTTTGTATTCGGACACAAACCACCGAATTTTTTATCAGTTTAGACAAAAACGGTTGATTTTCGACAATATTTTGCTTTGAACAAGAAAATTTATATTAAACTGACTAAAAACGTCTTATTTTAGCACAAAACAAAAGATTTGCGTTATAGTCTTGAAGCTGATTCATGACACAGTTTGGATAAAAACCAATTATTATTGTTAATTCATTGTTACAAACAAGAAACCTTACATCAAAGAAACTGAAAACCCCTTATTCAGGCACAGAAATTCGAATTACGTTTCAGTCTGGACAAAAGCTGCTTATTTTAGACGATCCTTTGTTTTGAACACGAAAACTTACATTAAAAAGATTAAAAACGTCTTATTCTGGTTGAAAACTGCAAATTATATATTACTCTAGATAAAAGCAATTTATCCTGATTACTCCTTTACTTAGAATAGAGTAAACTTGTATAAAACTTAATGAAAACTTTAAATTTCGTCTCAAAGAAATAATTTACATTATAGTTTTGACCAGCACTGTTTATTTCAAACGAATTTATCATTCGAAACTAATGAACTTTTATGGGGCAGATGCAAAACCACATATTACCATATAAAGCGTTGTTTTAAAGCAAAGTATTACCTTTTGCAACAAGAAATTTCACGTCAAAGAAACTGAAAACTTCGTATCCATGCATAAATATCGAATTACGTATCAGTTTAGGCAAATACAGCTTATTTTAAACGATTCATTGCTATAAACAAGAAAAATTTTATCAAGCATACTGAAAACGTCTTATTCTCGAAAATAAGAGCAAATTATGTATCAGTTTTGACAAAAGCGGATTACTCTATTTGATTCTATGCTTAGAGTAGAGTAAACTACTATAAAACGTAATGAAAACTCTATAGTCAAGCTCAAAAGAACAAATTACGTTATAGTTTTGACAAAAAAAAATATTTCGGACGATTACATACTTCGAAGTAAGCAAACTTTAATTGAACAAGTGCAAAAGCTAATACTTTGCTTTAAAATAACGATTTATGTGGTAATATGGTATTTTGCATCTGTCCTATAAAAGTTTACTCGTTTCGCTCCATTGAATCATTCGAAAGAAATTATTTTGACACAACAACAACGAAAATAATTTGTTTTTGTTTAAACTGTAACATAAATCGCTTTTATAAAACGAACTAAGACGTTTGGCATCTGTTTATTGAAAGTTTTCTCGTTTGGGGGCATAAAATCGTTTGAAATTATTAGTTCTGGTCAAAACTATAACGTAAATTATTTCTTTGTATCACTTTAAAGATTTGCGTTATAGTCTTGACGAGAACTGTTAATTTCAAACGATTCTATGCTTTGAAACCAGTATACTTTCACTGAACAGAGGCAAAACGTCTGATTTCGCCTTTAAAAAACGATTTATGTCACAGTTTGGATTAAAACCAATGATTTTCGTTTATTCATTGTTACAAACAAGAAACCTTACATCAAAGAAACTGAAAACCTCTTATTCAGGCCCAGAAAATCAAATTACGTTTCAGTCTAGACACAAATTGCTTATTTTAGACGATTCTTTCTTTTGAAGACGAAAACTTACATTAAAAAGATTAAAAACGTCTTATTCTGGCTCAAAACTGCAAATTATGTATTACTTTGGATAAAAGCAGTTTATCCTGATTACTCCTTTGCTTAGAATAGAGCAAACTTGTATAAAACTTAATGAAAACTTTAAATTTTGTCTCAAAGAAATAATTTACGTTATAGTTTTGATCAGAACTGTTAATTTCAAACGATTTTATGCCCCCAAACGAGAAAACTTTCACTAAACAAATGCCAAACGTCTTAGTTCGTTTTATAAAAGCGACTTATGTAACAGTTTAAACAAAAACAAATTATTTTCGCTGTTGTTGTGTTAAAATAATTTATTTCGAATGATTCAATGGAGCGAAACGAGTAAACTTTTATAGGACAGATGCAAAATACCATATTACCACATAAATCGTTATTTTAAAGCAAAGTATTAGCTTTTGCACTTGTTCAATTAAAGTTTGCTTACTTCGAAGTATGTAATCGTCCGAAATATTTTTTTTTGCCAAAACTATAACGTAATTTGTTCTTTTGAGCTTGAATATAGAGTTTTAATTACGTTTTATAGTAGTTTACTCTACTCTAAGCATAGAATCAAACAGAGTAATCCGCTTTTGTTAAAACTGATACATAATTTGCTCTTATTTTCGAGAATAAGACGTTTTCAATATGCTTGATAAAATTTTTCTTGTTTATAGCAAGGAATCGTTTAAAATAAGCTGTATTTGCTTAAACTGATACGTAATTCGATATTTATGCATGGATACGAAGTTTTCAGTTTCTTTGACGTGAAATTTCTTGTTGCAAAAGGTAATACTTTGCTTTAAAACAACGCTTTATATGGTAATATGTGGTTTTGCATCTGCCCCATAAAAGTTCATTAGTTTCGAATCATAAATTCGTTTGAAATAAACAGTGCTGGTCAAAACTATGACGTAAATTATTTTTTTGAGACTAAATTTAAAGTTTTCATTAAATTTTATACAAGTTTACTCTATTCTAAGTAAAGGAGTAATCAGGATAAATTGCTTTTATCTAGAGTAATATATAATTTGCAGTTTTCAGCCAGAATAAGACGTTTTTAATCTTTTTAAAGTAAGTTTTCGTGTTCAAAACAAAGGATCGTCTAAAATAAGCAGCTTTTGTCCAGACTGAAACGTAATTCGAATTTCTGTGCCTGAATAAGGGGTTTTCAGTTTCTTTGATGTAAGGTTTCTTGTTTGTAACAATGAATTAACAAAAATAATTGGTTTTTATCCAAACTGTGTCATGAATCAGCTTCAAGACTATAACGCAAATCTTTTGTTTTGTGCTAAAATAAGACGTTTTTAGTCAGTTTGATATAAATTTTCTTGTTCAAAGCAAAATATTGTCGAAAATCAACCGTTTTTGTCTAAACTGATACAAAATTCGGTGGTTTGTGTCCGAATACAAAGTTTTCAGATTCTTTAATGTTAGGTTTGCTGCTTCTAACAAAAAATCAACGAAAATATTTTGTTTTAATACAAACTGCAATATAAAATGTCTTTATAGGACAAAACATGATGTTTGGCATCTGTTTAATAAAAATTTACTCGTTTGGAAGCATAGAATCATTCCAAATAAGCTATTCTCGTCGTTACTATAATGTAATTAGTATTTTGTGCTAGAATACAGCGTTTTTGTTAGATTTATTAACAATTTTGTCTATTTTAAGCAATGAAACGAATAGGATTAGCTGCCTTTATCTAAAGTGATACATAAATTGCTCTTTTATGCCAGATTAATACGTTTTTAGTCTGTTCGATGTAAGTTTTCTTGTTCAAAGCAAAAGATCGTCTAAAATAAGCCGTTTTTGTTTAAACTGATGAACAATTCAGACTGAGAGTCAACAAAAATAATTTATGTTAATCCAAACTGATACTTTTTGACCCTTTAAGAGTCCTATAAGAGTCCGAGATACGCCGTTCTCGTCAAGTCTATAACGTAATTCGTTTTTTTGTGTCAGAATACGACGTTTTCTGTCTGTTTAATATAAGTTTTTAATAATAATAATAATAATAATAATGATAATAATAATAATAATAATAATAATAATAATAATAATAATAATAATAATAATAATAAAAAAATAATACTAATAATAGTAATAATAATAATAATAATAATAAAAATAATAATAGTAATAAAAGTAAGCTTAGTTTTCTAAGCAAACATGAAGCTCTTTTTGTGTTATATGAGCGTTTTCTCATTTCTATGCAAGAAATCATCTGTGATCTGTGTTTTTAGGCAAGAAATTGTCTAAAATTAATAACTCATTTTAAAACTGGTATAAAAACATTTACTATACAAAAGTTAATAATAATAATAATAATAATAATAATAATAATAATAGTAATAAAAAAATAATAATAATAATAATAATAATAATAATAATAATGATTATAATACTTATAATAATGAATTTCTTTCTAAATTAAAGCTTAGTTTTTCTAAGCAAAAATGATGCTTATTTTGTGTTATCTGAGCGTTTTCTCATTTCTATGCAAGAGATCATCTGTGATCTGTGTTTTTAGGCAAGAAATTGTCTAAATTAATATAACTCATTTTAAAACTGGTATAAAAACATTTACTATACAAAAGTTATAATCGGTTTTTAATAATAATAATATTAATAATAATAATAATAATAGTAATAATAATAATAATAATAATAATAATAATAATAAAAATAATAATAATAGTAGTAATAAAAGTACGCTTAGTTTTCTAAGCAAAAATGAATTTTATTTTGTGTTATATGAGCGTTTTCTCATTTCTATGCAAAAGATCATGTGTGATCTGTGTTTTTAGGCAATCTAAGCCATTTTATAGTTTTTAGGCAAGAAATTGGCTAAAATTAATCACTCATTTTAAAACTGGTATAAAAACAATACTATACAAAAGTTATAATCGGTTTTTAATAATAATAATAATAATAATAATAATAATAATAATAATAATAATAATAATAATAATAATAACAATAATAATAATAATAATAATAATAATAATAATAATAACAATAATAATAATAATAATAATTAAAATAATAATAATAGTAATAAAAGTAAGCTTAGTTTTCTAAGCAAAAATGAAGCTTATTTTGTGTGTTATATGAGTGTTTTTAGGAAAGAAATTGTCTAAAATTAATAACTCATTTTAAAACTGGTATAAAAACATTTACTATACAAAAGTTAATAATAATAATAATAATAATAATAATAATAATAGTAATAAAAGAAATAATAATAATGATAATAATAATAATGATAATAATACTTATAATAATATTTTTCTTTCTAAATTAAAGCTTAGTTTTTCTAAGCAAAAATGATGCTTATTTTGTGTTATCTGAGCGTTTTCTCATTTCTATGCAAAAGATCATGTGTGATGTGTGTTTTTAGGCAATCTAAGCCATTTTATAGTTTTTAATATTTAACAAAAATTTGCTTTAAAATAAAATGTTTGAAAAACTGAAATTAAACTAAATTAATTGTGTCTAACACTTTAGTAGAGGAAAAAGGAGGAGACATAAAAGTCACTAAAGTCTTAGAGTTGTCTTTAGTCGTCATATTAATAACAATAACATTTATAATAACAATACTAGTAGTACTAAATTTGCTTATATGCAAGCGCTTAATTAAAGTAACAGTTTTTTCGTTTTTTGCTTATATCTCGAAAACAGTTACTCCTATCAATTTTTACTTTTTCACCAAAATTAAAGGTGATAAAATTTCCAACAAAATAGTTATTTGCATTTTTCATGTAAAACTAACCATAAGCGAGATATAAGTTTGAAAGTAATTAATAATTAAAAAAAAGTGTTTTAACAGAAAATGTCCTGTGATTTATAATACACTTAATTTATTGGGTCCAATACTTTATTAGAAGAAAAAGGAGGTGACATAAAAGTCATTGAAGTTTTCAGAGTCGTTTTTAAATGCTGCATTTTTGTCTTCGTCTCAAACATTGAAAACTGAATTACATTTTTGTTCAGTTACAGTTACAGTTTTCTTATTGGTTTTTTGCTTATATCTCGAAAACAGTTACTCCTATCAAATTTTATCTTTCTTTCACAATTAAAGCTAATAAAATTTCCAACAAAATAGTTATTTGCACCTCCTTTTTCTTCTAATTAAGTATTGGACCCAATAAATTAAGTGTATTTTAAATCACAAGACATTTTCTGTTAAAACACATTTTTTTTTTAATTAATAATTATTTTCAAACTTATATCTCGCTTATGGTTTGTTCTACATGAAAAATGCAAATAACTATTTTGCAGGAAATTCTATCATCTTTAATTTTGGTGAAAAGTTAAAAATTGATAGGAGTAACTGTTTTCGAGATATAAGCAAGAAACCAAAAAACTATTACCTTAATGCAGCGTTTGCATATAAGCAAATTTAGTACTATTAGTTTATTAATGTTATTGTTATTAATATGACGACTAAAGACGATTCTGAAACCTTTAAAGACTTTTATGTCTTCTCCTTTTTCCTCCACTAAAGTGTTAGACACAATTAATTTAGTTTAATTTCAGTTTTCCAAACATTTTATTTTAAAGCAAATTTTTGTTAGATATTATTTATATTCATCTCTATAACTCGCTTATGCTTGGTCCTACAAGAAAAATGCAAATAATTACTTTGTTGGAAATTTTATCAGCTTTAATTTTGAAAAAAAGATAAAAGTTGATAGGTGTAACTGTTTTCGAGATATAAGCTAGAAACCAAAAAACTGTTACATTAATTAAGCGCTTGCATATAAGCAAATTTAGTACTATTAGTATTATTATTATTAATGTTATTGTTATTAATATGACGACTAAAAACGACTCTGAAGACTTTAGTGACCTTTATGTCTTCTCCTTTTTCCTCTACTAAAGTGTTAGACACAATTAATTTGGTTTAATTTTAGTTTTTTAAACATTTTATTTTAAAAAAAATTTTTGTTAACGATTATTTATATCCAACTCTATAACTCGCTTATGGTTGGTCCTACAAAAAAATGCAAATAACTATTTTGTAGGAAATGTTAAGAAAAATGCAAATAATTACTTTGTTGGAAATTTTATCAGCTTTAATTTTGAAAGAAAGATAAAATTTGATAGGTGTAACTGTTTTCGAGATATAAGCAAGAAACCAAAAAACTGTTACCTTAATAAAGCGCTTGCATATAAGCAAATTTAGTACTATTAGTATTATTATTATTAATGTTATTGTTATTAATATGACGACTAAAAACGATTCTGAAGACTTTGGTGACTTTTATGTCTTCTCCTTTTTCCTATACTAAAGTGTTAGACACAATTTATTTAGTTTAATTTCAGTATTTCAAACATTTTATTTTAAAGCAAATTTTTGTTAAATATTATTTATATCTATCTCTATAACTCACTTATGCTTGGTCCTACAAGAAAAATACAAATAACTATTTTGTAGGAAATTTTATCAGCTTTAATTTTAGTAAAAAGATAAAAATTGATAGGAGTAACTGTTTTCGAGATATAAGCAAGAAACCAAAAAACTGTTACCTTAATAAAGCGCTTGCATATAAGCAAATTTAGTACTATTAGTATTATTATTATTAATGTTATTGTTATTAATATGACGACTAAAAACGACTCTCAAAACTTTGGTGGCTTTTATGTCTTCTCCTTTTTCCTCAACTAAAGTGTTAGTCTTAATTAATTTAGTTTAATTTCGGTTTTTCAAACATTTTATTTTAAAGCAAATTTTTGTTAAAGATTATTTATATCCAACTCTATAACTCGCTTGTGGTTGGTCCTACAAAAAAAATGCCAATAACTATTTTGTAGGAAATTTTATCAGCTTTGATTTTGAAAAAAAAACACAAATTGATAGGAGTAATTGTTTTCGAGATATAAGCAAAAAACCAAAGTAAAAACTGTTACAGTTACTGAACAAAAATGTAATTTAGTTTTCAATGTTTGAGACGAAGACGAAAATGCAGCATTTAAAAACGACTCTGAAGACTTCAGTGACTTTTATGTCACCTCCTTTTTCTTCTAATAAAGTATTGGACCCATTAAATTAAGTGTATTTTAAATCACAAGACATTTTCTGTTAAAGCACTTTTTTTTTAAATATTAATTATTTTCAAACTTATATCTCGCTTATGGTTAGTCCAACATGAAAAATGCAAATAACTATTTTGTAGGAAATTTTATCAGCTTTAATTTTGAAAGAAACATAAAAATTGATAGGAGTAATTGTTTTCGAGATATAAGCAAAAAACCAAAGTAAAAACTGTTACAGTTACTGAACAAAAATGTAATTCAGTTTTCAATGTTTGAGACGAAGACGAAAATGCAGCATTTAAAAACGACTCTGAAGACTTCAGCGACTTTTATGTCACCTCCTTTTTCTTCTAATATAGTATTGGACCCAATAAATTAAGTGTATTTTAAATCACAAGACATTTTCTGTTAAAGCACTTTTTTTTTAAATATTAATCATTTTTAAACTTATATCTCGCTTATGCTTAGTCTTACATGAAAAATGCAAATAACTATTTTGTAGAAAATTTTATCAGCTTTAATTTTAGTAAAAAGATAAAAATTGATATAAGTAACTGTTTTCCAGATATAAGCAAGAAAACAAAAAACTGTTACCTTAATTAAGCGTTTGCATGTAAGCAAATTTAGTACTATTAGTATTTTTATTAATGTTATTGTTATTAATATGACGACTAAAGACGACTCTGAAACCTTTAGTGACCTTTATCTCTTCTCCTTTTTCCTCTACTAAAGTGTTAGACACAATTAATTTAGTTTAATTTTAGTTTTTCAAACATTTTATTTTAAAGCAAGTTTTTGTTAAATATTATTTATACCCAACTCTATAACTCGCTTATGGTTGGTCCTACAAGAAAAATGCAAATAACTATTTTGTAGGAAATTTTATCAGCTTTAATTTTGAAAGAAAGATAAAAATTGTTAGGAGTAACTGTTTTCGAGATATAAGCAAAAAACCAATAAGAAAACTGTAACTGTTACTGAACAAAAATGTAATTCAGTTTTCAATGTTTGAGACGAAGACGAAAATGCAGCATTATTATTATTATTGATGTTATTGTTATTAATATGACGACTAAAAACGACTCTGAAGACTTTGGTGATTTTTATGTCTTCTCCTTTTTCCTATACTAAAGTGTTAGACTCAATTAATTTAGTTTAATTTCGGTTTTTCAAACATTATATTTTAAAGCAAATTTTTGTTAAAGATTATTTATATCCAACTCTATAACTCGCTTATGGTTGGTCTTACAAAAGAAATGCAAATAACTATTTTGTAGGAAATTTTATCAGCTTTAATTTTAAAAGAAAGATAAAAATTGATAGGAGTAATTGTTTTCGAAATATAAGCAAAAAACCAAAGTAAAAACTGTTACAGTTACTGAACAAAAATGTAAGTTTTCGAGATATAAGCAAGAAACTGTTACCTTAATTAAGCGCTTGCATATAAGCAAATTTAGTACTATTAGTATTATTATTATTAATGTTATTGTTATTGATATGACGACTAAGAACGACTCTCAAGACTTTGGTGACTTTTATGTCACCTCCTTTTTCTTCTAATAAAGTATTGGACCCAATAAATTAAGTGTATTTTAAATCACAAGACATTTTCTGTTAAAGCACTTTTTTTTTAAATATTAATTATTTTTAAACTTATATCTCGCTTATGGTTAGTCCTATATGATAAATGCAAATTACTATTTTGTAGGAAATTTTATTTTTTAGTTTTTCAAACATTTTATTTTAAAGCAAGTTTTTGTTAAATATTATTTATATCCAACTCTATAACTCGCTTATGGTTGGTCCTTCAAGAAAAATGCAAATAACTATTTTGTAGGAAATTTTATCAGCTTTAATTTTGAAAGAAAGATAAAAATTGATAGGAATAATTGTTTTCGAGTTATAAGCAAAAAACCAAAGTGAAAACTGTTACAGTTACTAAACAAAAATGTAATTCAGTTTTCAACGTTTGAGACGAAGACGAAAATGCAGCATTTAAAAACGACTCTGAAGACTTCTGTGACTTTTAAGTCACCTCTTTTTTCTTCTAATAATGTATTGGACCCAATAAATTAAGTGTATTTTAAATCACATGACATTTTCTGTTAAAGCACTTTTTTTTAAATATTGATTATTTTCAAACTTATATCTCGCTTATGGTTAGTCCTACATGAAAAATGCAAATAACTATTTTGTAGGAAATTTTATCAGCTTTAATTTTAAAAGAAAGATAAAAATTGATAGGAATAATTGTTTTCGAGATATAAGCAAAAAACCAAAGTGAAAACTGTTACAGTTACTAAACAAAAATGTAATTCAGTTTTCAATGTTTGAGACGAAGACGAAAATGCAGCATTTAAAAACGACTCTGAAGACTTTTGTGACTTTTAAGTCACCTCCTTTTTCTTCTAATAATGTATTGGACCCAATAAATTAAGTGTATTTTAAATCACAAGACATTTTCTGTTAAAGCACTTTTTTTTAAATATTGATTATTTTCAAACTTATATCTCGCTTATGGTTAGTCCTACATGAAAAATGCAAATAACTATTTTGTAGAAAATTTTATCAGCTTTAGTTTTAGTAAACAGATAAAAATTGATAGGAGTAACTGTTTTCGAGATATAAGCAAGAAACCAAAAAACTGTTACCTTAATAAAGCGCTTGCATAAAAGCAAATTTAGTACTATTAGTATTTATATTATTAATGTTATTGTTATTAATATGACGACTAAAAACGACTCTGAAGACTTTGGTGACTTTTATGTCTTCTCCTTTTTCCTATACTAAAGTGTTAGACACAATTAATTTAGTTTAATTTCAGTATTTCAAACATTTTATTTTAAAGCAAATTTTTGTTAAATATTATTTATATCTATCTCTATAACTCGCTTATGCTTGGTCCTACAAGAAAAATACAAATCACTATTTTGTAGGAAATTTTATCAGCTTTAATTTTAGTAAAAAGATAAAAATTGATAGGAGTAACTGTTTTCGAGATATAAACAAGAAACCAATAAACTGTTACCTTAATAAAGCGCTTGCATATAAGCAAATTTAGTATTATTAGTATTATTATTATTAATGTTATTGTTATTAATATGACGACTAAAAACAACTCTCAAAACTTTGGTGACTTTTATGTCTTCTCCTTTTTCCTCAACTAAAGTGTTAGTCTTAATTAATTTAGTTTAATTTCGGTTTTTCAAACATTTTATTTTAAAGCAAATTTTTGTTAAAGATTATTTATATCCAACTCTATAACTCGCTTATGGTTGGTCCTACAAAAAAAATGCAAATAACTATTTTGTAGGAAATTTTATCAGCTTTAATTTTGAAAGAAAGATAAAAATTGATAGGAATAATTGTTTTCGAGATATAAGCAAAAAACCAAAGTGAAAACTGTTACAGTTACTAAACAAAAATGTAATTCAGTTTTCAATGTTTGAGACGAAGACGAAAATGCAGCATTTAAAAACGACTCTGAAGACTTCTGTGACTTTTAAGTCACCTCCTTTTTCTTCTAATAATGTATTGGACCCAATAAATTAAGTGTATTTTAAATCACAAGACATTTTCTGTTAAAGCACTTTTTTTTTAAATATTGATTATTTTCAAACTTATATCTCGCTTAAGGTTAGTCCTACATGAAAAATGCAAATAACTATTTTGTAAAAAATTTTATCAGCTTTAATTTTAGTAAACAGATAAAAATTGATAGGAGTAACTGTTTTCGAGATATAAGCAAGAAACCAAAAAACTGTTACTTTAATAAAGCGCTTGCATATAAGCAAATTTAGTACTATTAGTATTATTATTATTAATGTTATTGTTATTAATATGACGACTAAAAACGACTCTGAAGACTTTGGTGACTTTTATGTCTTCTCCTTTTTCCTATACTAAAGTGTTAGACACAATTAATTTAGTTTAATTTCAGTATTTCAAACATTTTATTTTAAAGCAAATTTTTGTTAAAGATTATTTATATCCAACTCTATAACTCGCTTATGGTTGGTCCTACAAAAAAAATGCCAATAACTATTTTGTAGGAAATTTTATCAGCTTTGATTTTGAAAAAAAGACAAAAATTGATAGGAGTAATTGTTTTCGAGATATAAGCAAAAAACCAAAGTAAAAACTGTTACAGTTACTGAACAAAAATGTAATTCAGTTTTCAATGTTTGAGACGAAGACGAAAATGCAGCATTTAAAAACGACTCTGAAGATTTCAGTGACTTTTAAGTCACCTCCTTTTTCTTCTAATAATGTATTGGACCCAATAAATTAAGTGTATTTTAAATCACATGACATTTTCTGTTAAAGCACTTTTTTTTAAATATTGATTATTTTCAAACTTTTATCTCGCTTATGGTTAGTCCTACATGAAAAATGCAAATAACTATTTTGTAGGAAATTTTATCAGCTTTAATTTTAGTAAACAGATAAAAATTGATAGGAGTAACTGTTTTCGAGATATAAGCAAGAAACCAAAAAACTGTTACCTTAATAAAGCGCTTGCATATAAGCAAATTTAGTACTATTAGTATTATTATTATTAATGTTATTGTTATTGATATGACGACTAAGAACGACTCTCAAGACTTTGGTGACTTTTATGTCACCTCCTTTTTCTTCTAATAAAGTATTGGACCCAATAAATTAAGTGTATTTTAAATCACAAGACATTTTCTGTTAAAGCACTTTTTTTGTAAATATTAATTATTTTTAAACTTATATCTCGCTTATGGTTAGTCCTATATGAAAAATGCAAATTACTATTTTGTAGGAAATTTTATTTTTTAGTTTTTCAAACATTTTATTTTAAAGCAAGTTTTTGTTAAATATTATTTATATCCAACTCTATAACTCGCTTATGGTTGGTCCTACAAGAAAAATGCAAATAACTATTTTGTAGGAAATTTTATCAGCTTTAATTTTGAAAAAAAGATAAAAATTGATAGGAATAATTGTTTTCGAGATATAAGCAAAAAACCAAAGTGAAAACTGTTACAGTTACTAAACAAAAATGTAATTCAGTTTTCAATGTTTGAGACGAAGACGAAAATGCAGCATTCAAAAACGACTCTGAAGACTTCTGTGACTTTTAAGTCACCTCCTTTTTCTTCTAATAATGTATTGGACCCAATAAATTAAGTGTATTTTAAATCACATGACATTTTCTGTTAAAGCACTTTTTTTTAAATATTGATTATTTTCAAACTTTTATCTCGCTTATGGTTAGTCCTACATGAAAAATGCAAATAACTATTTTGTAGGAATTTTTATCAGCTTTAATTTTAGTAAACAGATAAAAATTGATAGGAGTAACTGTTTTCGAGATATAAGCAAGAAACCAAAAAACTGTTACCTTAATAAAGCGCTTGCATATAAGCAAATTTAGTACTATTAGTATTATTATTATTAATGTTATTGTTATTAATATGACGACTAAAAACGACTCTGAAGACTTTGGTGACTTTTATGTCTTCTCCTTTTTCCTATACTAAAGTGTTAGACACAATTAATTTAGTTTAATTTCAGTATTTCAATCATTTTATTTTAAAGCAAATTTTTGTTAAATATTATTTATATCTATCTCTATAACTCGCTTATGCTTGGTCCTACAAGAAAAATACAAATAACTATTTTGTAGGAAATTTTATCAGCTTTAATTTTAGTAAAAAGATAAAAATTGATAGGAGTAACTGTTTTCGAGATATAAACAAGAAACCAATAAACTGTTACCTTAATAAAGCGCTTGCATATAAGCAAATTTAGTACTATTAATATTATTATTATTAATGTTATTGTTATTGATATGACGACTAAGAACGACTCTCAAGACTTTGGTGACTTTTATGTCACCTCCTTTTTCTTCTAATAAAGTATTGGACACAATAAATTAAGTGTATTTTAAATCACAAGACATTTTCTGTTAAAGCACTTTTTTTTAAATATTAATTATTTTTAAACTTATATCTCGCTTATGGTTAGTCCTATATGAAAAATGCAAATTACTATTTTGTAGGAAATTTTATTTTTTAGTTTTTCAAACATTTTATTTTAAAGCAAGTTTTTGTTAAATATTATTTATATCCAACTCTATAACTCGCTTATGGTTGGTCCTACAAGAAAAATGCAAATAACTATTTTGTAGGAAATTTTATCAGCTTTAATTTTAAAAGAAAGATAAGAATTGATAGGAATAATTGTTTTCGAGATATAAGCAAAAAACCAAAGTAAAAACTGTTACAGTTACTGAACAAAAATGTAATTCAGTTTTCAATGTTTGAGACGAAGACGAAAATGCAGCATTTAAAAACGACTCTGAAGACTTCAGCGACTTTTATGTCACCTCCTTTTTCTTCTAATATAGTATTGGACCCAATAAATTAAGTGTATTTTAAATCACAAGACATTTTCTGTTAAAGCACTTTTTTTTTAAATATTAATCATTTTTAAACTTATATCTCGCTTATGCTTAGTCTTACATGAAAAATGCAAATAACTATTTTGTAGAAAATTTTATCAGCTTTAATTTTAGTAAAAAGATAAAAATTGATATAAGTAACTGTTTTCCAGATATAAGCAAGAAAACAAAAAACTGTTACCTTAATTAAGCGTTTGCATGTAAGCAAATTTAGTACTATTAGTATTTTTATTAATGTTATTGTTATTAATATGACGACTAAAAACGACTCTGAAACCTTTAGTGACCTTTATCTCTTCTCCTTTTTCCTCTACTAAAGTGTTAGACACAATTAATTTAGTTTAATTTTAGTTTTTCAAACATTTTATTTTAAAGCAAGTTTTTGTTAAATATTATTTATACCCAACTCTATAACTCGCTTATGGTTGGTCCTACAAGAAAAATGCAAATAACTATTTTGTAGGAAATTTTATCAGCTTTAATTTTGAAAGAAAGATAAAAATTGTTAGGAGTAACTGTTTTCGAGATATAAGCAAAAAACCAATAAGAAAACTGTAACTGTTACTGAACAAAAATGTAATTCAGTTTTCAATGTTTGAGACGAAGACGAAAATGCAGCATTATTATTATTATTGATGTTATTGTTATTAATATGACGACTAAAAACGACTCTGAAGACTTTGGTGATTTTTATGTCTTCTCCTTTTTCCTATACTAAAGTGTTAGACTCAATTAATTTAGTTTAATTTCGGTTTTTCAAACATTATATTTTAAAGCAAATTTTTGTTAAAGATTATTTATATCCAACTCTATAACTCGCTTATGGTTGGTCTTACAAAAGAAATGCAAATAACTATTTTGTAGGAAATTTTATCAGCTTTAATTTTAAAAGAAAGATAAAAATTGATAGGAGTAATTGTTTTCGAAATATAAGCAAAAAACCAAAGTAAAAACTGTTACAGTTACTGAACAAAAATGTAAGTTTTCGAGATATAAGCAAGAAACTGTTACCTTAATTAAGCGCTTGCATATAAGCAAATTTAGTACTATTAGTATTATTATTATTAATGTTATTGTTATTGATATGACGACTAAGAACGACTCTCAAGACTTTGGTGACTTTTATGTCACCTCCTTTTTCTTCTAATAAAGTATTGGACCCAATAAATTAAGTGTATTTTAAATCACAAGACATTTTCTGTTAAAGCACTTTTTTTTTAAATATTAATTATTTTTAAACTTATATCTCGCTTATGGTTAGTCCTATATGATAAATGCAAATTACTATTTTGTAGGAAATTTTATTTTTTAGTTTTTCAAACATTTTATTTTAAAGCAAGTTTTTGTTAAATATTATTTATATCCAACTCTATAACTCGCTTATGGTTGGTCCTTCAAGAAAAATGCAAATAACTATTTTGTAGGAAATTTTATCAGCTTTAATTTTGAAAGAAAGATAAAAATTGATAGGAATAATTGTTTTCGAGTTATAAGCAAAAAACCAAAGTGAAAACTGTTACAGTTACTAAACAAAAATGTAATTCAGTTTTCAACGTTTGAGACGAAGACGAAAATGCAGCATTTAAAAACGACTCTGAAGACTTCTGTGACTTTTAAGTCACCTCCTTTTTCTTCTAATAATGTATTGGACCCAATAAATTAAGTGTATTTTAAATCACATGACATTTTCTGTTAAAGCACTTTTTTTTAAATATTGATTATTTT
Source organism: Tribolium castaneum (assembly GCF_031307605.1). Taxonomy (NCBI): domain Eukaryota; kingdom Metazoa; phylum Arthropoda; class Insecta; order Coleoptera; family Tenebrionidae; genus Tribolium; species Tribolium castaneum. The sequence goes on along the minus strand of NW_026986645.1, from coordinate 160,909 downwards.
CAAACTTATATCTCGCTTAAGGTTAGTCCTACATGAAAAATGCAAATAACTATTTTGTAAAAAATTTTATCAGCTTTAATTTTAGTAAACAGATAAAAATTGATAGGAGTAACTGTTTTCGAGATATAAGCAAGAAACCAAAAAACTGTTACTTTAATAAAGCGCTTGCATATAAGCAAATTTAGTACTATTAGTATTATTATTATTAATGTTATTGTTATTAATATGACGACTAAAAACGACTCTGAAGACTTTGGTGACTTTTATGTCTTCTCCTTTTTCCTATACTAAAGTGTTAGACACAATTAATTTAGTTTAATTTCAGTATTTCAAACATTTTATTTTAAAGCAAATTTTTGTTAAAGATTATTTATATCCAACTCTATAACTCGCTTATGGTTGGTCCTACAAAAAAAATGCCAATAACTATTTTGTAGGAAATTTTATCAGCTTTGATTTTGAAAAAAAGACAAAAATTGATAGGAGTAATTGTTTTCGAGATATAAGCAAAAAACCAAAGTAAAAACTGTTACAGTTACTGAACAAAAATGTAATTCAGTTTTCAATGTTTGAGACGAAGACGAAAATGCAGCATTTAAAAACGACTCTGAAGATTTCAGTGACTTTTAAGTCACCTCCTTTTTCTTCTAATAATGTATTGGACCCAATAAATTAAGTGTATTTTAAATCACATGACATTTTCTGTTAAAGCACTTTTTTTTAAATATTGATTATTTTGAAACTTTTATCTCGCTTATGGTTAGTCCTACATGAAAAATGCAAATAACTATTTTGTAGGAAATTTTATCAGCTTTAATTTTAGTAAACAGATAAAAATTGATAGGAGTAACTGTTTTCGAGATATAAGCAAGAAACCAAAAAACTGTTACCTTAATAAAGCGCTTGCATATAAGCAAATTTAGTACTATTAGTATTATTATTATTAATGTTATTGTTATTGATATGACGACTAAGAACGACTCTCAAGACTTTGGTGACTTTTATGTCACCTCCTTTTTCTTCTAATAAAGTATTGGACCCAATAAATTAAGTGTATTTTAAATCACAAGACATTTTCTGTTAAAGCACTTTTTTTGTAAATATTAATTATTTTTAAACTTATATCTCGCTTATGGTTAGTCCTATATGAAAAATGCAAATTACTATTTTGTAGGAAATTTTATTTTTTAGTTTTTCAAACATTTTATTTTAAAGCAAGTTTTTGTTAAATATTATTTATATCCAACTCTATAACTCGCTTATGGTTGGTCCTACAAGAAAAATGCAAATAACTATTTTGTAGGAAATTTTATCAGCTTTAATTTTGAAAAAAAGATAAAAATTGATAGGAATAATTGTTTTCGAGATATAAGCAAAAAACCAAAGTGAAAACTGTTACAGTTACTAAACAAAAATGTAATTCAGTTTTCAATGTTTGAGACGAAGACGAAAATGCAGCATTCAAAAACGACTCTGAAGACTTCTGTGACTTTTAAGTCACCTCCTTTTTCTTCTAATAATGTATTGGACCCAATAAATTAAGTGTATTTTAAATCACATGACATTTTCTGTTAAAGCACTTTTTTTTAAATATTGATTATTTTCAAACTTTTATCTCGCTTATGGTTAGTCCTACATGAAAAATGCAAATAACTATTTTGTAGGAATTTTTATCAGCTTTAATTTTAGTAAACAGATAAAAATTGATAGGAGTAACTGTTTTCGAGATATAAGCAAGAAACCAAAAAACTGTTACCTTAATAAAGCGCTTGCATATAAGCAAATTTAGTACTATTAGTATTATTATTATTAATGTTATTGTTATTAATATGACGACTAAAAACGACTCTGAAGACTTTGGTGACTTTTATGTCTTCTCCTTTTTCCTATACTAAAGTGTTAGACACAATTAATTTAGTTTAATTTCAGTATTTCAATCATTTTATTTTAAAGCAAATTTTTGTTAAATATTATTTATATCTATCTCTATAACTCGCTTATGCTTGGTCCTACAAGAAAAATACAAATAACTATTTTGTAGGAAATTTTATCAGCTTTAATTTTAGTAAAAAGATAAAAATTGATAGGAGTAACTGTTTTCGAGATATAAACAAGAAACCAATAAACTGTTACCTTAATAAAGCGCTTGCATATAAGCAAATTTAGTACTATTAATATTATTATTATTAATGTTATTGTTATTGATATGACGACTAAGAACGACTCTCAAGACTTTGGTGACTTTTATGTCACCTCCTTTTTCTTCTAATAAAGTATTGGACACAATAAATTAAGTGTATTTTAACTCACAAGACATTTTCTGTTAAAGCACTTTTTTTTAAATATTAATTATTTTTAAACTTATATCTCGCTTATGGTTAGTCCTATATGAAAAATGCAAATTACTATTTTGTAGGAAATTTTATTTTTTAGTTTTTCAAACATTTTATTTTAAAGCAAGTTTTTGTTAAATATTATTTATATCCAACTCTATAACTCGCTTATGGTTGGTCCTACAAGAAAAATGCAAATAACTATTTTGTAGGAAATTTTATCAGCTTTAATTTTAAAAGAAAGATAAGAATTGATAGGAATAATTGTTTTCGAGATATAAGCAAAAAACCAAAGTGAAAACTGTTACAGTTACTAAACAAAAATGTAATTCAGTTTTCAATGTTTGAGACGAAGACGAAAATGCAGCATTTAAAAACGACTCTGAAGACTTCTGTGACTTTTAAGTCATCTCCTTTTTCTTCTAATAATGTATTGGACCCAATAAATTAAGTGTATTTTAAATCACGAGACATTTTCTGTTAAAGCACTTTTTTTTAAATATTGATTATTTTCAAACTTATATCTCGCTTATGGTTAGTCCTACATGAAAAATGCAAATAACTATTTTGTAGAAAATTTTATCAGCTTTAGTTTTAGTAAAAAGATAAAAATTGATAGGAGTAACAGTTTTCGAGATATAAGCAAGAAACCAAAAAACTGTTACCTTAATTAAGCGCTTGCATATAAGCAAATTTAGTACTAAAAACAACTCTGAAGACTTTGGTGATTTTTATGTCTTTTCCTTTTTCCTCTACTAAAGTGTTAGACCCAATTAATTTAGTTTAATATCGGTTTTTCAAACATTTTATTTTAAAGCAAATTTTTGTTAAAGATTATTTATATCCAACTCTATAACTCGCTTATGGTTGGTCCTACAAAAAAATGGAAATAACTATTTTGTAGGAAATTTTATCAGCTTTAATTTTGAAAAAAAGATAAAAATTGATACGAGTAACTGTTTTCGAGATATAAGCAAGAAACCAAAAAACTGTTACCTTAATAAAGCGCTTGCATATAAGCAAATTTAGTACTATTAGTATTATTATTATTAATGTTATTGTTATTAATATGACGACTAAGGACGACTCTGAAACATTTAGTGAATTTTATGTCTTCTCCTTTTTCCTATACTAAAGTGTTAGACCCAATTAATTTAGTTTAATTTCGGTTTTTCAAACATTTTATTTTAAAGCAAATTTTTGTTAAAGATTATTTATATCCAACTCTATAACTCGCTTATGGTTGGTCTTACAAAAGAAATGCAAATAACTATTTTGTAGGAAATTTTATCAGCTTTAATTTTGAAAGAAAGATAAAAATTGATAGGAGTAATTGTTTTCGAGATATAAGCAAAAAACCAAAGTGAAAACTGTTACAGTTACTGAACAAAAATGTAATTCAGTTTTCAATGTTTGAGACGAAGACGAAAATGCAGCATTTAAAAACGACTCTGAAGACTTCAGTGACTTTTATGTCACCTCCTTTTTCTTCTAATAGAGTATTGGTCCCAATAAATTAAGTGTATTTTAAATCACAAGACATTTTCTGTTAAAGCACTTTTTTTTTAAATATTAATAATTTTCAAACTTCTATCTCGCTTATGGTTAGTCCTACATAAAAAATGCAAATAACTATTTTGTAGGGAATTTTATCAGCTTTAATTTTAGTAAAAAGATAAAAATTGATAGGAGTAACTGTTTTCGAGATATAAGCAAGAAACTGTTACCTTAATTAAGCGCTTGCATATATGCAAATTTAGTAATATTAGTATTATTATTATTAATGTTATTGTTATTAATAGGACGACTAAAGACGACACTGAAACATTTAGTGACTTTTATGTCTTCTCCTTTTTCCTCTACTAAAGTGTTAGACACAATTAATTTAGTTTAATTCCGGTTTTTCAAGCATTTTATTTTAAAGCAAATTTTTGTTAAATATTATTTATATCCAACTCTATAACTCGTTTATGCTTGGTCCTACAAGAAAAATGTTAATAACTATTTTGTTGGAAATTTTATCAGCTTTAATTTTGAAAGAAAGATAAAATTTGATAGGAGTAACTGTTTTCGAGATATAAGCAAAAAACCAATAAGAAAACTGTAACTGTTACTGAACAAAAATGTAACTCAGTTTTCAATGTTTGAGACGAAGACAAAAATGTAGCATTTATTTAAGAGTCGTTTTTAATCGTCATATTAATAACAATAACATTAATAATAATAATACTAATAATACTAAATTTGCTTATATGCAAACGCTTAATTAAGGTAACAGTTTTTTGGTTTCTTGATTATATCTCGAAAACAGTTACTCCTATCAATTTTTATCTTTTTACTAAAATTAAAGCTGATAAAATTTCCTACACAATAGTTATTGGCATTTTTTTTGTAGGACCAACCATAAGCGAGTTATAGAGTTGGATATAAATAATATTTAACAAAAATTTGCTTTAAAATAAAATGCTTGAAAAACCGGAATTAAACTAAATTAATTGTGTCTAACACTTTAGTAGAGGAAAAAGGAAAAGACATAAAAGTCACTAAATGTTTCAGTGTCGTCTTTAGTCGTCCTATTAATAACAATAACATTAATAATAATAATACTAATATTACTAAATTTGCATATATGCAAGCGCTTAATTAAGGTAACAGTTTCTTGCTTATATCTCGAAAACAGTTACTCCTATCAAATTTTATCTTTCTTTCAAAATTAAAGCTGATAAAATTTCCAACAAAATAGTTATTAACATTTTTCTTGTAGGACCAAGCATAAACGAGTTATAGAGTTGGATATAAATAATATTTAACAAAAATTTGCTTTAAAGTAAAATGCTTGAAAAACCGGAATTAAACTAAATTAATTGTGTCTAACACTTTAGTAGAGGAAAAAGGAGAAGACATAAAAGTCACCAAAGTCTTCAGAGTCGTTTTTAGTCGTCATATTAATAACAATAACATTAATTATAATAATACTAATAGTACTAAATTTGCTTATATGCAAGCGCTTAATTAAGGTAACAGTTTCTTGCTTATATCTCGAAAACAGTTACTCCTATCAATTTTTATCTTTTTACTAAAATTAAAGCTGATAAAATTTCCTACAAAATAGTTATTTGCATTTTTTATGTAGGACTAACCATAAGCGAGATAGAAGTTTGAAAATAATTAATATTTAAAAAAAAAGTGCTTTAACAGAAAATGTCTTGTGATTTAAAATACACTTAATTTAATGGGTCCAATACTTTATTAGAAGAAAAAGGAGGTGACATAAAAGTCACTGAAGTCTTCAGAGTCGTTTTTAAATGCTGCATTTTCGTCTTCGTCTCAAACATTGAAAACTGAATTACATTTTTGTTCAGTAACTGTAACAGTTTTCACTTTGGTTTTTTGCTTATATTTCGAAAACAATTACTCCTATCAATTTTTATCTCTCTTTCAAAATTAAAGCTGATAAAATTTCCTACAAAATAGTTATTTGCATTTTTCATGTAGGACTAACCATAAGCGAGATATAAGTTCGAAAATAATTATTATTTAAAAAAAAAGTGCTTTAACAGAAAATGTCTTGTGATTTAAAATACACTTAATTTATTGGGTCCAATACTTTATTAGAAGAAAAAGGAGGTGACATAAAAGTCACTGACGTCTTCAGAGTCGTTTTTAAATGCTGCACTTTTGTCTTCGTCTCAAACATTGAAAACTGAGTTACATTTTTGTTCAGTAACAGTTACAGTTTTCTTATTGGTTTTTTGCTTATATCTCGAAAACAGTTACTCCTATCAAATTTTACCTTTCTTTCAAAATTAAAGCTGATAAAATTTCCAACAAAATAGTTATTTACATTTTTCTTGTAGGACCAAGCATAAACGAGTTATAGAGTTGGATATAAATAATATTTAACAAAAATTTGCTTTAAAATAAAATGCTTAAAAAACCGGAATTAAACTAAATTAATTGTGTCTAACACTTTAGTAGAGGAAAAAGGAAAAGACATAAAAGTCACTAAATGTTTCAGAGTCGTCTTTAGTCGCCCTATTAATAACAATAACATTAATAATAATAATACTAATATTACTAAATTTGCTTATATGCAAGCGCTTAATTAAGGTAGCAGTTTCTTGCTTATATCTCGAAAACAGTTACTCCTATCAATTTTTATCTTTTTACTAAAATTAAAGCTGATAAAATTTCCTACAAAATAGTTATTTGCATTTTTTATGTAGGACTAACCACAAGCGAGATAGAAGTTTGAAAATAATTAATATTTAAAAAAAAAGTGCTTTAACAGAAAATGTCTTGTGATTTAAAATACACTTAATTTAATGGGTCCAATACTTTATTAGAAGAAAAAGGAGGTGACATAAAAGTCACTGAAGTCTTCAGAGTCGTTTTTAAATGCTGCATTTTCGTCTTCGTCTCAAACATTGAAAACTGAATTACATTTTTGTTCAGTAACTGTAACAGTTTTCACTTTGGTTTTTTGCTTATATCTCGAAAACAATTACTCCTATCAATTTTTGTCTTTCTTTCAAAATCAAAGCTGATAAAATTTCCTACAAAATAGTTATTGGAATTTTTTTTGTAGGACCAACCATAAGCGAGTTATAGAGTTGGATATAAATAATCTTTAACAAAAATTTGCTTTAAAATAAAATGTTTGAAAAACCGAAATTAAACTAAATTAATTAAGACTAACACTTTAGTTGAGGAAAAAGGAGAAGACATAAAAGTCACCAAAGTTTTGAGAGTCGTTTTTAGTCGTCATATTAATAACAATAACATTAATAATAATAATACTAATAGTACTAAATTTGCTTATATGCAAGCGCTTTATTAAGGTAACAGTTTTTTGGTTTCTTGCTTATATCTCGAAAACAGTTACTCCTATCAATTTTTATCTTTTTACTAAAATTAAAGCTGATAAAATTTCCTACAAAATAGTTATTTATATTTTTCTTGTAGGACCAAGCATAAGTGAGTTATAGAGATAGATATAAATAATATTTAACAAAAATTTGCTTTAAAATAAAATGTTTGAAATACTGAAATTAAACTAAATAAATTGTGTCTAACACTTTAGTATAGGAAAAAGGAGAAGACATAAAAGTCACCAAAGTCTTCAGAGTCGTTTTTAGTCGTCATATTAATAACAATAACATTAATTATAATAATACTAATAGTACTAAATTTGCTTATATGCAAGCGCTTTATTAAGGTAACTGTTTTTTGGTTTCTTGCTTATATCTCGAAAACAGTTACTCCTATCAATTTTTATATGTTTACTAAAATTAAAGCTGATAAAATTTCTTACAAAATAGTTATTTGCATTTTTCATGTAGGACTAACCATAAGCGAGATATAAGTTTGAAAATAATCAATATTTAAAAAAAAAGTGCTTTAACAGAAAATGTCTTGTGATTTAAAATACACTTAATTTATTGGGTCCAATACATTATTAGAAGAAAAAGAAGGTGACTTAAAAGTCACAGAAGTCTTCAGAGTCGTTTTTAAATGCTGCATTTTCGTCTTCGTCTCAAACATTGAAAACTGAATTACATTTTTGTTTAGTAACTGTAACAGTTTTCACTTTGGTTTTTTGCTTATATCTCGAAAACTATTATTCCTATCAATTTTTATCTTTCTTTCAAAATTAAAGCTGATAAAATTTCCTACAAAATAGTTATTTGCATTTTTCATGTAGGACTAACCATAAGCGAGATATAAGTTTGAAAATAATTAATATTAAAAAAAAAGTGCTTTAACAGAAAATGTCTTGTGATTTAAAATACACTTAATTTAATGGGTCCAATACTTTATTAGAAGAAAAAGGAGGTGACATAAAAGTCACTGAAGTCTTCAGAGTCGATTTTAAATGCTGCATTTTCGTCTTTGTCTCAAACATTGAATACTGAATTACATTTTTGTTTAGTAACAGTTACAGTTTTCTTATTGGTTTTTTGCTTATATCTCGAAAACAGTTACTCCAATCAATTTTTATCTTTCTTTCAAAATCAAAGCTGATAAAATTTCCTACAAAATAGTTATTGGCATTTTTTTTGTAGGACCAACCATAAGCGAGTTATAAAGTTGGATATAAATAATCTTTAACAAAAATTTGCTTTAAAATAAAATGTTTGAAAAACCGAAATTAAACTAAATTAATTAAGACTAACACTTTAGTTGAGGAAAAAGGAGAAGACATAAAAGTCACCAAAGTTTTGAGAGTTGTTTTTAGTCGTCATATTAATAACAATAACATTAATAATAATAATACTAATAGTACTAAATTTGCTTATAAGCAAGCGCTTTATTAAGGTAACAGTTTATTGGTTTCTTGCTTATATCTCGAAAACAGTTACTCCTATCAATTTTCATCTTTTTACTAAAATTAAAGCTGATAAAATTTCCTACAAAATAGTTATTTGCATTTTTCATGTAGGACTAACCATAAGCGAGATATAAGTTTGAAAATAATCAATATTTAAAAAAAAGTGCTTTAACAGAAAATGTCATGTGATTTAAAATACACTTAATTTATTGGGTCCAATACATTATTAGAAGAAAAAGGAGGTGACTTAAAAGTCACAGAAGTCTTCAGAGTCGTTTTTAAATGCTGCATTTTCGTCTTCGTCTCAAACGTTGAAAACTGAATTACATTTTTGTTTAGTAACTGTAACAGTTTTCACTTTGGTTTTTTGCTTATATCTCGAAAACAATTATTCCTATCAATTTTTATCTTTCTTTCAAAATTAAAGCTGATAAAATTTCCTACAAAATAGTTATTTGCATTTTTCTTGAAGGACCAACCATAAGCGAGTTATAGAGTTGGATATAAATAATATTTAACAAAAACTTGCTATAAAATAAAATGTTTGAAAAACTAAAAAATAAAATTTCCTACAAAATAGTAATTTGCATTTATCATATAGGACTAACCATAAGCGAGATATAAGTTTAAAAATAATTAATATTTAAAAAAAAAGTGCTTTAACAGAAAATGTCTTGTGATTTAAAATACACTTAATTTATTGGGTCCAATACTTTATTAGAAGAAAAAGGAGGTGACATAAAAGTCACCAAAGTCTTGAGAGTCGTTCTTAGTCGTCATATCAATAACAATAACATTAATAATAATAATACTAATAGTACTAAATTTGCTTATATGCAAGCGCTTAATTAAGGTAACAGTTTCTTGCTTATATCTCGAAAACTTACATTTTTGTTCAGTAACTGTAAGAGTTTTTACTTTGGTTTTTTGCTTATATTTCGAAAACAATTACTCCTATCAATTTTTATCTTTCTTTCAAAATTAAAGCTGATAAAATTTCCTACAAAATAGTTATTTGCATTTCTTTTGTAAGACCAACCATAAGCGAGTTATAGAGTTGGATATAAATAATCTTTAACAAAAATTTGCTTTAAAATATAATGTTTGAAAAACCGAAATTAAACTAAATTAATTGAGTCTAACACTTTAGTATAGGAAAAAGGAGAAGACATAAAAGTCACCAAAGTCTTCAGAGTCGTTTTTAGTCGTCATATTAATAACAATAACATCAATAATAATAATAATGCTGCATTTTCGTCTTCGTCTCAAACATTGAAAACTGAATTACATTTTTGTTCAGTAACAGTTACAGTTTTCTTATTGGTTTTTTGCTTATATCTCGAAAACAGTTACTCCTAACAATTTTTATCTTTATTTCAAAATTAAAGCTGATAAAATTTCCTACAAAATAGTTATTTGCATTTTTCTTGTAGGACCAACCATAAGCGAGTTATAGAGTTGGGTATAAATAATATTTAACAAAAACTTGCTTTAAAATAAAATGTTTGAAAAACTAAAATTAAACTAAATTAATTGTGTCTAACACTTTAGTAGAGGAAAAAGGAGAAGAGATAAAGGTCACTAAAGGTTTCAGAGTCGTCTTTAGTCGTCATATTAATAACAATAACATTAATAAAAATACTAATAGTACTAAATTTGCTTACATGCAAACGCTTAATTAAGGTAACAGTTTTTTGTTTTCTTGCTTATATCTGGAAAACAGTTACTTATATCAATTTTTATCTTTTTACTAAAATTAAAGCTGATAAAATTTTCTACAAAATAGTTATTTGCATTTTTCATGTAAGACTAAGCATAAGCGAGATATAAGTTTAAAAATGATTAATATTTAAAAAAAAAGTGCTTTAACAGAAAATGTCTTGTGATTTAAAATACACTTAATTTATTGGGTCCAATACTATATTAGAAGAAAAAGGAGGTGACATAAAAGTCGCTGAAGTCTTCAGAGTCGTTTTTAAATGCTGCATTTTCGTCTTCGTCTCAAACATTGAAAACTGAATTACATTTTTGTTCAGTAACTGTAACAGTTTTTACTTTGGTTTTTTGCTTATATCTCGAAAACAATTACTCCTATCAATTTTTATCTTTCTTTCAAAATTAAAGCTGATAAAATTTCCTACAAAATAGTTATTTGCATTTCTTTTGTAAGACCAACCATAAGCGAGTTATAGAGTTGGATATAAATAATCTTTAACAAAAATTTGCTTTAAAATATAATGTTTGGAAAACCGAAATTAAACTAAATTAATTGAGTCTAACACTTTAGTATAGGAAAAAGGAGAAGACATAAAAGTCACCAAAGACTTCAGAGTCGTTTTTAGTCGTCATATTAATAACAATAACATTAATAATAATAATAATGCTGCATTTTCGTCTTCGTCTCAAACATTGAAAACTGAATTACATTTTTGTTCAGTAACAGTTACAGTTTTCTTATTGGTTTCTTGCTTATATCTCGAAAACAGTTACTTCTATCAATTTTTATCTTTTTTTCAAAATTAAAGCTGATAACATTTCCTACAAAATAGTTATTTGCATTTTTTTGTAGGACCAACCATAAGCGAGTTATAGAGTTGAATATAAATAATCTTTAACAAAAATTTTTTTTAAAATAAAATGTTTAAAAAACTAAAATTAAACCAAATTAATTGTCTCTAACACTTTAGTAGAGGAAAAAGGAGAAGACATAAACGTCACTAAAGTCTTCAGAGTCGTTTTTAGTCGTCATATTAATAACAATAACATTAATAATAATAATACTAATAGTACTAAATTTGCTTATATGCAAGCGCTTAATTAATGTAACAGTTTTTTGGTTTCTAGCTTATATCTCGAAAACAGTTACTCCTATCAATTTTTATTTGTTTACTAAAATTAAAGCTGATAAAATTTCCTACAAAATAGTTATTTGCATTTTTCATGTAGGACTAACCATAAGCGAGATATAAGTTTGAAAATAATTAATATTTAAAAAAAAAGTGCTTTAACAGAAAATGTCTTGTGATTTAAAATACACTTAATTTATTGGGTCCAATACTTTATTAGAAGAAAAAGGAGGTGACATAAAAGTCACTGACGTCTTCAGAGTCGTTTTTAAATGCTGCATTTTTGTCTTTGTCTCAAACATTGAAAACTGAGTTACATTTTTGTTCAGTAACAGTTACAGTTTTCTTATTGGTTTTTTGCTTATATCTCGAAAACAGTTACTCCTATCAAATTTTATCTTTCTTTCAAAATTAAAGCTGATAAAATTTCCAACCAAATAGTTATTAACATTTTTCTTGTAGGACCAAGCATAAACGAGTTATAGAGTTGGATATAAATAATATTTAACAAAAATTTGCTTTAAAATAAAATGCTTGAAAAACCGGAATTAAACTAAATTAAGTGTGTCTAACACTTTAGTAGAGGAAAAAGGAGAAGACATAAAAGTTACAAAAGTCTTAGAGTTGTCTTTAGTCGTCATATTAATAACAATAACATTAATAATAATAATACTAATATTACTAAATTTGCTTATATGCAAGCGCTTTATTAAGGTAACAGTTTTTAGGTTTCTTGCTTATATCTCGAAAACAGTTACTCCTATCAATTTTTATCTTTTTACTAAAATTAAAGCTGATAAAAATTCCTACAAAATAGTTATTTGTATTTTTCTTGTAGGACCAAGCATAAGCGAGTTATAGAGATAGATATAAATAATATTTAACAAAAATTTGCTTTAAAATAAAATGTTTGATATACTGAAATTAAACTAAATTAATTGTGTCTAACACTTTAGTATAGGAAAAAGGAGAAGACATAAAAGTCACCAAAGTCTTCAGAGTCGTTTTTAGTCGTCATATTAATAACAATAACATTAATAATAATAATACTAATAGTACTAAATTTGCTTATATGCAAGCGCTTTATTAAGGTAACAGTTTTTTGGTTTCTTGCTTATATCTCGAAAACAGTTACTCCTATCAATTTTTATCTGTTTACTAAAATTAAAGCTAATAAAATTTCCTACAAAATAGTTATTTGCATTTTTCATGTAGGACTAACCATAAGCGAGATGTAAGTTTGAAAATTATTAATATTTAAAAAAAAGTGCTTTAACAGAAAATGTCTTGTGATTTAAAATACACTTAATTTATTGGGTCCAATACTTTATTAGAAGAATAAGGAGGTGACATAAAAGTCGCTGAAGTCTTCAGAGTCGTATTTAAATGCTGCATTTTCGTCTTCGTCTCAAACATTGAAAACTGAATTACATTTTTGTTCAGTAACAGTTACAGTATTCTTATTGGTTTCTTGCTTATATCTCGAAAACAGTTACTCCTATCAATTTTTATCTTTTTACTAAAATTAAAGCTGATAAAATTTCCTACAAAATAGTAATTTACATTTTTCATGTAGGACTAACCATAAGCGAGATATAAGTTTGAAAATAATTAATATTTAAAAAAAAAGTGCTTTAACAGAAAATGTCTTGTGATTTAAAATACACTTAATTTAATGGGTCCAATACTTTATTAGAAGAAAAAGGAGGTGACATAAAAGTCACTGAAGTCTTCAGAGTCGATTTTAAATGCTGCATTTTCGTCTTTGTCTCAAGCATTGAAAACTGAATTACATTTTTGTTTAGTAACAGTTACAGTTTTCTTATTGGTTTTTTGCTTATATCTCGAAAACAGTTACTCCTATCAATTTTTATCTTTTTTTCAAAATCAAAGCTGATAAAATTTCCTACAAAATAGTTATTGGCATTTTTTTTGTAGGACTAACCATAAGCGAGTTATAGAGTTGGATATAAATAATCTTTAACAAAAATTTGCTTTAAAATAAAATGTTTGAAAAACCGAAATTAAACTAAATTAATTAAAACTAACACTTTAGTTGAGGAAAAAGGAGAAGACATAAAAGTCACCAAAGTCTTGAGAGTCGTTTTTAGTCGTCATATTAATAACAATAACATTAATAATAATAATACTAATAGTACTAAATTTGCTTATATGCAAGCGCTTTATTAAGGTAACAGTTTTTTGGTTTCTTGCTTATATCTCGAAAACAGTTACTCCTATCAATTTTTATCTTTTTACTAAAATTAAAGCTGATAAAAATTTCTACAAAATAGTTATTTGTATTTTTCTTGTAGGACCAAGCATAAGCGAGTTATAGAGATAGATATAAATAATATTTAACAAAAATTTGCTTTAAAATAAAATGTTTGAAATACTGAAATTAAACTAAATTAATTGTGTCTAACACTTTAGTATAGGAAAAAGGAGAAGACATAAATGTCACCAAAGTCTTCAGAGTCGTTTTTAGTCGTCATATTAATAACAATAACATTAATAATAATAATACTAATAGTACTAAATTTGCTTATATGCAAGCGCTTTATTAAGATAACAGTTTTTTGGTTTCTTGCTTATATCTCGAAAACAGTTACTCCTATCAATTTTTATTTGTTTACTAAAATTAAAGCTGATAAAATTTCCTACAAAATAGTTATTTGCATTTTTCATGTAGGACTAACCATTTTATCAGCTTTAATTTTAGTAAAAAGATAAAAATTGATAAGAGTAACTGTTTTCGAGATATAAGCAAGAAACCAAAAAACTGTTACCTTAATTAAGCGATTGCATATAAGCAAATTTAGTACTATTAGTATTATTATTACTAATGTTATTGTTATTAATATGACGACTAAAGACGACTTTGAAACCTTTAGTGACATTTATGTCTTCTCCTTTTATTATATTTGTTTTTATTTATATAATTATTTTGTAGGAAATTTTATCAGCTTTAATTTTAAAAGAAAGATAAAAATTGATAGGAGTAACTGTTTTCGAGATATAAGCAAAAAACCAATAAGAAAACTGTAACTGTTACTGAACAAAAATGTAATTCAGTTTTCAATGTTTGAGAGGAAGACGAAAATGTAGCATTTAAAATCGACTCTGAAGACTTCAGTGACTTATATGTCACCTCCATTTTCTTCTAATAAAGTATTGGACCTAATAAATTAAGTGTATTTTAAATCACAAAACATTTTCTGTTAAAGCACTTTTTTTTTAAATATTAATAATTTTTAAACTTATATCTCGCTTATGCTTAGTCTTACATGAAAAATGCAAATAACTATTTTGTAGAAAATTTTATCAGCTTTAATTTTAGTAAAAAGATTAAAATTGATATAAGTAACTGTTTTCCAGATATAAGCAAGAAACCAAAAAACTGTTACCTTAATTAAGCGTTTGCATGTAAGCAAATTTAGTACTATTAGTATTATTATTAATGTTATTGTTATTAATATGACAACTAAAAACGACTCTGAAGACTTTGGTGACTTTTATGTCTTCTCCTTTTTCCTATACTAAAGTGTTAGACTCAATTAATTTAGTTTAATTTCGGTTTTTCAAACATTATATTTTAAAGCAAATTTTTGTTAAAGATTATTTATATCCAACTCTATA
Source organism: Tribolium castaneum (assembly GCF_031307605.1). Classification (NCBI taxonomy): domain Eukaryota; kingdom Metazoa; phylum Arthropoda; class Insecta; order Coleoptera; family Tenebrionidae; genus Tribolium; species Tribolium castaneum. The sequence continues at coordinate 145,760 of NW_026986645.1, read as the reverse complement.
ACTCGCTTATGGTTGGTCTTACAAAAGAAATGCAAATAACTATTTTGTAGGAAATTTTATCAGCTTTAATTTTGAAAGAAAGATAAAAATTGATAGGAATAATTGTTTTCGAGATATAAGCAAAAAACCAAAGTAAAAACTGTTACAGTTATTGAACAAAAATGTAAGTTTTCGAGATATAAGCAAGAAACTGTTACCTTAATTAAGCGCTTGCATATAAGCAAATTTAGTACTATTAGTATTATTATTATTAATGTTATTGTTATTGATATGACGACTAAGAACGACTCTCAAGACTTTGGTGACTTTTATGTCACCTCCTTTTTCTTCTAATAAAGTATTGGACCCAATAAATTAAGTGTATTTTAAATCACAAGACATTTTCTGTGAAAGCACTTTTTTTTTAAATATTAATTATTTTAAAACTTATATCTCGCTTATGGTTAGTCCTACATGAAAAATGCAAATTACTATTTTGTAGGAAATTTTATTTTTTAGTTTTTCAAACATTTTATTTTAAAGCAAGTTTTTGTTAAATATTATTTATATCCAACTCTATAACTCGCTTATGGTTGGTCCTACAAGAAAAATGCAAATAACTATTTTGTAGGAAATTTTATCAGCTTTAATTTTGAAAGAAAGATAAAAATTGATAGGAATAATTGTTTTCGAGATATAAGCAAAAAACCAAAGTGAAAACTGTTACAGTAACTAAACAAAAATGTAATTCAGTTTTCAATGTTTGAGACGAAGACGAAAATGCAGCATTTAAAAACGACTCTGAAGACTTCTGTGACTTTTAAGTCACCTCCTTTTTCTTCTAATAATGTATTGGACCCAATAAATTAAGTGTATTTTAAATCACAAGACATTTTCTGTTAAAGCACTTTTTTTAAATATTGATTATTTTCAAACTTATATCTTGCTTATGGTTAGTCCTACATGAAAAATGCAAATAACTATTTTGTAGGAAATTTTATCAGCTTTAATTTTAGTAAACAGATAAAAATTGATAGGAGTAACTGTTTTCGAGATATAAGCAAGAAACCAAAAAACTGTTACCTTAATAAAGCGCTTGCATATAAGCAAATTTAGTACTATTAGTATTATTATTATTAATGTTATTGTTATTAATATGACGACTAAAAACGACTCTGAAGACTTTGGTGACTTTTATGTCTTCTCCTTTTTCCTATACTAAAGTGTTAGTCTTAATTAATTTAGTTTAATTTCGGTTTTTCAAACATTTTATTTTAAAGCAAATTTTTGTTAAAGATTATTTATATCCAACTCTATAACTCGCTTATGGTTGGTCCTACAAAAAAAATGCCAATAACTATTTTGTAGGAAATTTTATCAGCTTTGATTTTGAAAGAAAGATAAAAATTGATAGGAGTAACTGTTTTCGAGATATAAGCAAAAAACCAATAAGAAAACTGTAACTGTTACTAAACAAAAATGTAATTCAGTATTCAATGTTTGAGACAAAGACGAAAATGCAGCATTTAAAATCGACTCTGAAGACTTCAGTGACTTTTATGTCACCTCCTTTTTCTTCTAATAAAGTATTGGACCCATTAAATTAAGTGTATTTTAAATCACAAGACATTTTCTGTTAAAGCACTTTTTTTTTAAATATTAATTATTTTCAAACTTATATCTCGCTTATGGTTAGTCCTACATGAAAAATGCAAATTACTATTTTGTAGGAAATTTTATCAGCTTTAATTTTAGTAAAAAGATAAAAATTGATAGGAGTAACAGTTTTCGAGATATAAGCAAGAAACCAAAAAACTGTTACCTTAATTAAGCGCTTGCATATAAGCAAATTTAGTACTAAAAACAACTCTGAAGACTTTGGTGATTTTTATGTCTTTTCCTTTTTCCTCTACTAAAGTGTTAGACCCAATTAATTTAGTTTAATATCGGTTTTTCAAACATTTTATTTTAAAGCAAATTTTTGTTAAAGATTATTTATATCCAACTCTATAACTCGCTTATGGTTGGTCCTACAAAAAAATGGAAATAACTATTTTGTAGGAAATTTTATCAGCTTTAATTTTGAAAAAAAGATAAAAATTGATACGAGTAACTGTTTTCGAGATATAAGCAAGAAACCAAAAAACTGTTACCTTAATAAAGCGCTTGCATATAAGCAAATTTAGTACTATTAGTATTATTATTATTAATGTTATTGTTATTAATATGACGACTAAGGACGACTCTGAAACATTTAGTGAATTTTATGTCTTCTCCTTTTTCCTATACTAAAGTGTTAGACCCAATTAATTTAGTTTAATTTCGGTTTTTCAAACATTTTATTTTAAAGCAAATTTTTGTTAAAGATTATTTATATCCAACTCTATAACTCGCTTATGGTTGGTCTTACAAAAGAAATGCAAATAACTATTTTGTAGGAAATTTTATCAGCTTTAATTTTGAAAGAAAGATAAAAATTGATAGGAGTAATTGTTTTCGAGATATAAGCAAAAAACCAAAGTGAAAACTGTTACAGTTACTGAACAAAAATGTAATTCAGTTTTCAATGTTTGAGACGAAGACGAAAATGCAGCATTTAAAAACGACTCTGAAGACTTCAGTGACTTTTATGTCACCTCCTTTTTCTTCTAATAGAGTATTGGTCCCAATAAATTAAGTGTATTTTAAATCACAAGACATTTTCTGTTAAAGCACTTTTTTTTTAAATATTAATTATTTTCAAACTTCTATCTCGCTTATGGTTAGTCCTACATAAAAAATGCAAATAACTATTTTGTAGGGAATTTTATCAGCTTTAATTTTAGTAAAAAGATAAAAATTGATAGGAGTAACTGTTTTCGAGATATAAGCAAGAAACTGTTACCTTAATTAAGCGCTTGCATATATGCAAATTTAGTAATATTAGTATTATTATTATTAATGTTATTGTTATTAATAGGACGACTAAAGACGACACTGAAACATTTAGTGACTTTTATGTCTTCTCCTTTTTCCTCTACTAAAGTGTTAGACACAATTAATTTAGTTTAATTCCGGTTTTTCAAGCATTTTATTTTAAAGCAAATTTTTGTTAAATATTATTTATATCCAACTCTATAACTCGTTTATGCTTGGTCCTACAAGAAAAATGTTAATAACTATTTTGTTGGAAATTTTATCAGCTTTAATTTTGAAAGAAAGATAAAATTTGATAGGAGTAACTGTTTTCGAGATATAAGCAAAAAACCAATAAGAAAACTGTAACTGTTACTGAACAAAAATGTAACTCAGTTTTCAATGTTTGAGACGAAGACAAAAATGTAGCATTTATTTAAGAGTCGTTTTTAATCGTCATATTAATAACAATAACATTAATAATAATAATACTAATAATACTAAATTTGCTTATATGCAAACGCTTAATTAAGGTAACAGTTTTTTGGTTTCTTGATTATATCTCGAAAACAGTTACTCCTATCAATTTTTATCTTTTTACTAAAATTAAAGCTGATAAAATTTCCTACACAATAGTTATTGGCATTTTTTTTGTAGGACCAACCATAAGCGAGTTATAGAGTTGGATATAAATAATATTTAACAAAAATTTGCTTTAAAATAAAATGCTTGAAAAACCGGAATTAAACTAAATTAATTGTGTCTAACACTTTAGTAGAGGAAAAAGGAAAAGACATAAAAGTCACTAAATGTTTCAGTGTCGTCTTTAGTCGTCCTATTAATAACAATAACATTAATAATAATAATACTAATATTACTAAATTTGCATATATGCAAGCGCTTAATTAAGGTAACAGTTTCTTGCTTATATCTCGAAAACAGTTACTCCTATCAAATTTTATCTTTCTTTCAAAATTAAAGCTGATAAAATTTCCAACAAAATAGTTATTAACATTTTTCTTGTAGGACCAAGCATAAACGAGTTATAGAGTTGGATATAAATAATATTTAACAAAAATTTGCTTTAAAATAAAATGCTTGAAAAACCGGAATTAAACTAAATTAATTGTGTCTAACACTTTAGTAGAGGAAAAAGGAGAAGACATAAAAGTCACCAAAGTCTTCAGAGTCGTTTTTAGTCGTCATATTAATAACAATAACATTAATTATAATAATACTAATAGTACTAAATTTGCTTATATGCAAGCGCTTAATTAAGGTAACAGTTTCTTGCTTATATCTCGAAAACAGTTACTCCTATCAATTTTTATCTTTTTACTAAAATTAAAGCTGATAAAATTTCCTACAAAATAGTTATTTGCATTTTTTATGTAGGACTAACCATAAGCGAGATAGAAGTTTGAAAATAATTAATATTTAAAAAAAAAGTGCTTTAACAGAAAATGTCTTGTGATTTAAAATACACTTAATTTAATGGGTCCAATACTTTATTAGAAGAAAAAGGAGGTGACATAAAAGTCACTGAAGTCTTCAGAGTCGTTTTTAAATGCTGCATTTTCGTCTTCGTCTCAAACATTGAAAACTGAATTACATTTTTGTTCAGTAACTGTAACAGTTTTCACTTTGGTTTTTTGCTTATATTTCGAAAACAATTACTCCTATCAATTTTTATCTCTCTTTCAAAATTAAAGCTGATAAAATTTCCTACAAAATAGTTATTTGCATTTTTCATGTAGGACTAACCATAAGCGAGATATAAGTTCGAAAATAATTATTATTTAAAAAAAAAGTGCTTTAACAGAAAATGTCTTGTGATTTAAAATACACTTAATTTATTGGGTCCAATACTTTATTAGAAGAAAAAGGAGGTGACATAAAAGTCACTGACGTCTTCAGAGTCGTTTTTAAATGCTGCACTTTTGTCTTCGTCTCAAACATTGAAAACTGAGTTACATTTTTGTTCAGTAACAGTTACAGTTTTCTTATTGGTTTTTTGCTTATATCTCGAAAACAGTTACTCCTATCAAATTTTACCTTTTTTTCAAAATTAAAGCTGATAAAATTTCCAACAAAATAGTTATTTACATTTTTCTTGTAGGACCAAGCATAAACGAGTTATAGAGTTGGATATAAATAATATTTAACAAAAATTTGCTTTAAAATAAAATGCTTAAAAAACCGGAATTAAACTAAATTAATTGTGTCTAACACTTTAGTAGAGGAAAAAGGAAAAGACATAAAAGTCACTAAATGTTTCAGAGTCGTCTTTAGTCGCCCTATTAATAACAATAACATTAATAATAATAATACTAATATTACTAAATTTGCTTATATGCAAGCGCTTAATTAAGGTAACAGTTTCTTGCTTATATCTCGAAAACAGTTACTCCTATCAATTTTTATCTTTTTACTAAAATTAAAGCTGATAAAATTTCCTACAAAATAGTTATTTGCATTTTTTATGTAGGACTAACCATAAGCGAGATATAAGTTTGAAAATAATTAATATTAAAAAAAAAGTGCTTTAACAGAAAATGTCTTGTGATTTAAAATACACTTAATTTAATGGGTCCAATACTTTATTAGAAGAAAAAGGTGGTGACATAAAAGTCACTGAAGTCTTCAGAGTCGATTTTAAATGCTGCATTTTCGTCTTTGTCTCAAACATTGAATACTGAATTACATTTTTGTTTAGTAACAGTTACAGTTTTCTTATTGGTTTTTTGCTTATATCTCGAAAACAGTTACTCCTATCAATTTTTATCTTTCTTTCAAAATCAAAGCTGATAAAATTTCCTACAAAATAGTTATTGGCATTTTTTTTGTAGGACCAACCATAAGCGAGTTATAAAGTTGGATATAAATAATCTTTAACAAAAATTTGCTTTAAAATAAAATGTTTGAAAAACCGAAATTAAACTAAATTAATTAAGACTAACACTTTAGTTGAGGAAAAAGGAGAAGACATAAAAGTCACCAAAGTTTTGAGAGTTGTTTTTAGTCGTCATATTAATAACAATAACATTAATAATAATAATACTAATAGTACTAAATTTGCTTATAAGCAAGCGCTTTATTAAGGTAACAGTTTATTGGTTTCTTGCTTATATCTCGAAAACAGTTACTCCTATCAATTTTCATCTTTTTACTAAAATTAAAGCTGATAAAATTTCCTACAAAATAGTTATTTGCATTTTTCATGTAGGACTAACCATAAGCGAGATATAAGTTTGAAAATAATCAATATTTAAAAAAAAGTGCTTTAACAGAAAATGTCATGTGATTTAAAATACACTTAATTTATTGGGTCCAATACATTATTAGAAGAAAAAGGAGGTGACTTAAAAGTCACAGAAGTCTTCAGAGTCGTTTTTAAATGCTGCATTTTCGTCTTCGTCTCAAACGTTGAAAACTGAATTACATTTTTGTTTAGTAACTGTAACAGTTTTCACTTTGGTTTTTTGCTTATATCTCGAAAACAATTATTCCTATCAATTTTTATCTTTCTTTCAAAATTAAAGCTGATAAAATTTCCTACAAAATAGTTATTTGCATTTTTCTTGAAGGACCAACCATAAGCGAGTTATAGAGTTGGATATAAATAATATTTAACAAAAACTTGCTATAAAATAAAATGTTTGAAAAACTAAAAAATAAAATTTCCTACAAAATAGTAATTTGCATTTGTCATATAGGACTAACCATAAGCGAGATATAAGTTTAAAAATAATTAATATTTAAAAAAAAAGTGCTTTAACAGAAAATGTCTTGTGATTTAAAATACACTTAATTTATTGGGTCCAATACTTTATTAGAAGAAAAAGGAGGTGACATAAAAGTCACCAAAGTCTTGAGAGTCGTTCTTAGTCGTCATATCAATAACAATAACATTAATAATAATAATACTAATAGTACTAAATTTGCTTATATGCAAGCGCTTAATTAAGGTAACAGTTTCTTGCTTATATCTCGAAAACTTACATTTTTGTTCAGTAACTGTAAGAGTTTTTACTTTGGTTTTTTGCTTATATTTCGAAAACAATTACTCCTATCAATTTTTATCTTTCTTTCAAAATTAAAGCTGATAAAATTTCCTACAAAATAGTTATTTGCATTTCTTTTGTAAGACCAACCATAAGCGAGTTATAGAGTTGGATATAAATAATCTTTAACAAAAATTTGCTTTAAAATATAATGTTTGAAAAACCGAAATTAAACTAAATTAATTGAGTCTAACACTTTAGTATAGGAAAAAGGAGAAGACATAAAAGTCACCAAAGTCTTCAGAGTCGTTTTTAGTCGTCATATTAATAACAATAACATCAATAATAATAATAATGCTGCATTTTCGTCTTCGTCTCAAACATTGAAAACTGAATTACATTTTTGTTCAGTAACAGTTACAGTTTTCTTATTGGTTTTTTGCTTATATCTCGAAAACAGTTACTCCTAACAATTTTTATCTTTATTTCAAAATTAAAGCTGATAAAATTTCCTACAAAATAGTTATTTGCATTTTTCTTGTAGGACCAACCATAAGCGAGTTATAGAGTTGGGTATAAATAATATTTAACAAAAACTTGCTTTAAAATAAAATGTTTGAAAAACTAAAATTAAACTAAATTAATTGTGTCTAACACTTTAGTAGAGGAAAAAGGAGAAGAGATAAAGGTCACTAAAGGTTTCAGAGTCGTCTTTAGTCGTCATATTAATAACAATAACATTAATAAAAATACTAATAGTACTAAATTTGCTTACATGCAAACGCTTAATTAAGGTAACAGTTTTTTGTTTTCTTGCTTATATCTGGAAAACAGTTACTTATATCAATTTTTATCTTTTTACTAAAATTAAAGCTGATAAAATTTTCTACAAAATAGTTATTTGCATTTTTCATGTAAGACTAAGCATAAGCGAGATATAAGTTTAAAAATGATTAATATTTAAAAAAAAAGTGCTTTAACAGAAAATGTCTTGTGATTTAAAATACACTTAATTTATTGGGTCCAATACTATATTAGAAGAAAAAGGAGGTGACATAAAAGTCGCTGAAGTCTTCAGAGTCGTTTTTAAATGCTGCATTTTCGTCTTCGTCTCAAACATTGAAAACTGAATTACATTTTTGTTCAGTAACTGTAACAGTTTTTACTTTGGTTTTTTGCTTATATCTCGAAAACAATTACTCCTATCAATTTTTATCTTTCTTTCAAAATTAAAGCTGATAAAATTTCCTACAAAATAGTTGTTTGCATTTCTTTTGTAAGACCAACCATAAGCGAGTTATAGAGTTGGATATAAATAATCTTTAACAAAAATTTGCTTTAAAATATAATGTTTGGAAAACCGAAATTAAACTAAATTAATTGAGTCTAACACTTTAGTATAGGAAAAAGGAGAAGACATAAAAGTCACCAAAGACTTCAGAGTCGTTTTTAGTCGTCATATTAATAACAATAACATTAATAATAATAATAATGCTGCATTTTCGTCTTCGTCTCAAACATTGAAAACTGAATTACATTTTTGTTCAGTAACAGTTACAGTTTTCTTATTGGTTTCTTGCTTATATCTCGAAAACAGTTACTTCTATCAATTTTTATCTTTTTTTCAAAATTAAAGCTGATAACATTTCCTACAAAATAGTTATTTGCATTTTTTTGTAGGACCAACCATAAGCGAGTTATAGAGTTGGATATAAATAATCTTAAACAAAAATTTTTTTTAAAATAAAATGTTTAAAAAACTAAAATTAAACCAAATTAATTGTGTCTAACACTTTAGTAGAGGAAAAAGGAGAAGACATAAAGGTCACTAAAGTCTTCAGAGTCGTTTTTAGTCGTCATATTAATAACAATAACATTAATAATAATAATACTAATAGTACTAAATTTGCTTATATGCAAGCGCTTAATTAATGTAACAGTTTTTTGGTTTCTAGCTTATATCTCGAAAACAGTTACTCCTATCAATTTTTATTTGTTTACTAAAATTAAAGCTGATAAAATTTCCTACAAAATAGTTATTTGCATTTTTCATGTAGGACTAACCATAAGCGAGATATAAGTTTGAAAATAATTAATATTTAAAAAAAAAGTGCTTTAACAGAAAATGTCTTGTGATTTAAAATACACTTAATTTATTGGGTCCAATACTTTATTAGAAGAAAAAGGAGGTGACATAAAAGTCACTGACGTCTTCAGAGTCGTTTTTAAATGCTGCATTTTTGTCTTTGTCTCAAACATTGAAAACTGAGTTACATTTTTGTTCAGTAACAGTTACAGTTTTCTTATTGGTTTTTTGCTTATATCTCGAAAACAGTTACTCCTATCAAATTTTATCTTTCTTTCAAAATTAAAGCTGATAAAATTTCCAACCAAATAGTTATTAACATTTTTCTTGTAGGACCAAGCATAAACGAGTTATAGAGTTGGATATAAATAATATTTAACAAAAATTTGCTTTAAAATAAAATGCTTGAAAAACCGGAATTAAACTAAATTAATTGTGTCTAACACTTTAGTAGAGGAAAAAGGAGAAGACATAAAAGTTACAAAAGTCTTAGAGTTGTCTTTAGTCGTCATATTAATAACAATAACATTAATAATAATAATACTAATATTACTAAATTTGCTTATATGCAAGCGCTTAATTAAGGTAACAGTTTCTTGCTTATATCTCGAAAACAGTTACTCCTATCAATTTTTATCTTTTTACTAAAATTAAAGCTGATAAAATTTCCTACAAAATAGTTATTTGCATTTTTTATGTAGGACTAACCATAAGCGAGATAGAAGTTTGAAAATAATTAATATTTAAAAAAAAAGTGCTTTAACAGAAAATGTCTTGTGATTTAAAATACACTTAATTTATTGGGACCAATACTCTATTAGAAGAAAAAGGAGGTGACATAAAAGTCACTGAAGTCTTCAGAGTCGTTTTTAAATGCTGCATTTTCGTCTTCGTCTCAAACATTGAAAACTGAATTACATTTTTGTTCAGTAACTGTAACAGTTTTCACTTTGGTTTTTTGCTTATATCTCGAAAACAATTACTCCTATCAATTTTTATCTTTCTTTCAAAATTAAAGCTGATAAAATTTACAACAAAATAGTTATTTGCATTTCTTTTGTAAGACCAACCATAAGCGAGTTATAGAGTTGGATATAAATAATCTTTAACAAAAATTTGCTTTAAAATAAAATGTTTGAAAAACCGAAATTAAACTAAATTAATTAAAACTAACACTTTAGTTGAGGAAAAAGGAGAAGACATAAAAGTCACCAAAGTCTTGAGAGTCGTTTTTAGTCGTCATATTAATAACAATAACATTAATAATAATAATACTAATAGTACTAAATTTGCTTATATGCAAGCGCTTTATTAAGGTAACAGTTTTTTGGTTTCTTGCTTATATCTCGAAAACAGTTACTCCTATCAATTTTTATCTTTTTACTAAAATTAAAGCTGATAAAAATTCCTACAAAATAGTTATTTGTATTTTTCTTGTAGGACCAAGCATAAGCGAGTTATAGAGATAGATATAAATAATATTTAACAAAAATTTGCTTTAAAATAAAATGTTTGAAATACTGAAATTAAACTAAATTAATTGTGTCTAACACTTTAGTATAGGAAAAAGGAGAAGACATAAAAGTCACCAAAGTCTTCAGAGTCGTTTTTAGTCGTCATATTAATAACAATAACATTAATAATAATAATACTAATAGTACTAAATTTGCTTATATGCAAGCGCTTTATTAAGGTAACAGTTTTTTGGTTTCTTGCTTATATCTCGAAAACAGTTACTCCTATCAATTTTTATCTGTTTACTAAAATTAAAGCTAATAAAATTTCCTACAAAATAGTTATTTGCATTTTTCATGTAAGACTAACCATAAGCGAGATGTAAGTTTGAAAATTATTAATATTTAAAAAAAAGTGCTTTAACAGAAAATGTCTTGTGATTTAAAATACACTTAATTTATTGGGTCCAATACTTTATTAGAAGAATAAGGAGGTGACATAAAAGTCGCTGAAGTCTTCAGAGTCGTATTTAAATGCTGCATTTTCGTCTTCGTCTCAAACATTGAAAACTGAATTACATTTTTGTTCAGTAACAGTTACAGTATTCTTATTGGTTTCTTGCTTATATCTCGAAAACAGTTACTCCTATCAATTTTTATCTTTTTACTAAAATTAAAGCTGATAAAATTTCCTACAAAATAGTAATTTGCATTTTTCATGTAGGACTAACCATAAGCGAGATATAAGTTTGAAAATAATTAATATTTAAAAAAAAAGTGCTTTAACAGAAAATGTCTTGTGATTTAAAATACACTTAATTTAATGGGTCCAATACTTTATTAGAAGAAAAAGGAGGTGACATAAAAGTCACTGAAGTCTTCAGAGTCGATTTTAAATGCTGCATTTTCGTCTTTGTCTCAAACATTGAAAACTGAATTACATTTTTGTTTAGTAACAGTTACAGTTTTCTTATTGGTTTTTTGCTTATATCTCGAAAACAGTTACTCCTATCAATTTTTATCTTTTTTTCAAAATCAAAGCTGATAAAATTTCCTACAAAATAGTTATTGGCATTTTTTTTGTAGGACTAACCATAAGCGAGTTATAGAGTTGGATATAAATAATCTTTAACAAAAATTTGCTTTAAAATAAAATGTTTGAAAAACCGAAATTAAACTAAATTAATTAAAACTAACACTTTAGTTGAGGAAAAAGGAGAAGACATAAAAGTCACCAAAGTCTTGAGAGTCGTTTTTAGTCGTCATATTAATAACAATAACATTAATAATAATAATACTAATAGTACTAAATTTGCTTATATGCAAGCGCTTTATTAAGGTAACAGTTTTTTGGTTTCTTGCTTATATCTCGAAAACAGTTACTCCTATCAATTTTTATCTTTTTACTAAAATTAAAGCTGATAAAAATTTCTACAAAATAGTTATTTGTATTTTTCTTGTAGGACCAAGCATAAGCGAGTTATAGAGATAGATATAAATAATATTTAACAAAAATTTGCTTTAAAATAAAATGTTTGAAATACTGAAATTAAACTAAATTAATTGTGTCTAACACTTTAGTATAGGAAAAAGGAGAAGACATAAATGTCACCAAAGTCTTCAGAGTCGTTTTTAGTCGTCATATTAATAACAATAACATTAATAATAATAATACTAATAGTACTAAATTTGCTTATATGCAAGCGCTTTATTAAGGTAACAGTTTTTTGGTTTCTTGCTTATATCTCGAAAACAGTTACTCCTATCAATTTTTATTTGTTTACTAAAATTAAAGCTGATAAAATTTCCTACAAAATAGTTATTTGCATTTTTCATGTAGGACTAACCATAAGCGAGATATAAGTTTGAAAATAATTAATATTTAAAAAAAAAGTGCTTTAACAGAAAATGTCTTGTGATTTAAAATACACTTAATTTATTGGGTCCAATACTTTATTAGAAGAAAAAGGAGGTGACATAAAAGTCACTGACGTCTTCAGAGTCGTTTTTAAATGCTGCATTTTTGTCTTTGTCTCAAACATTGAAAGCTGAGTTACATTTTTGTTCAGTAACAGTTACAGTTTTCTTATTGGTTTTTTGCTTATATCTCGAAAACAGTTACTCCTATCAAATTTTATCTTTCTTTCAATATTAAAGCTGATAAAATTTCCAACCAAATAGTTATTAACATTTTTCTTGTAGGACCAAGCATAAACGAGTTATAGAGTTGGATATAAATAATATTTAACAAAAATTTGCTTTAAAATAAAATGCTTGAAAAACCGGAATTAAACTAAATTAATTGTGTCTAACACTTTAGTAGAGGAAAAAGGAGAAGACATAAAAGTTACAAAAGTCTTAGAGTTGTCTTTAGTCGTCATATTAATAACAATAACATTAATAATAATAATACTAATATTACTAAATTTGCTTATATGCAAGCGCTTAATTAAGGTAACAGTTTCTTGCTTATATCTCGAAAACAGTTACTCCTATCAATTTTTATCTTTTTACTAAAATTAAAGCTGATAAAATTTCCTACAAAATAGTTATTTGCATTTTTTATGTAGGACTAACCATAAGCGAGATAGAAGTTTGAAAATAATTAATATTTAAAAAAAAAGTGCTTTAACAGAAAATGTCTTGTGATTTAAAATACACTTAATTTATTGGGACCAATACTCTATTAGAAGAAAAAGGAGGTGACATAAAAGTCACTGAAGTCTTCAGAGTCGTTTTTAAATGCTGCATTTTTGTCTTCGTCTCAAACATTGAAAACTGAATTACATTTTTGTTCAGTAACTGTAACAGTTTTCACTTTGGTTTTTTGCTTATATCTCGAAAACAATTACTCCTATCAATTTTTATCTTTCTTTCAAAATTAAAGCTGATAAAATTTCCAACAAAATAGTTATTTGCATTTCTTTTGTAAGACCAACCATAAGCGAGTTATAGAGTTGGATATAAATAATCTTTAACAAAAATTTGCTTTAAAATAAAATGTTTGAAAAACCGAAATTAAACTAAATTAATTAAAACTAACACTTTAGTTGAGGAAAAAGGAGAAGACATAAAAGTCACCAAAGTCTTGAGAGTCGTTTTTAGTCGTCATATTAATAACAATAACATTAATAATAATAATACTAATAGTACTAAATTTGCTTATATGCAAGCGCTTTATTAAGGTAACAGTTTTTTGGTTTCTTGCTTATATCTCGAAAACAGTTACTCCTATCAATTTTTATTTTTTACTAAAATTAAAGCTGATAAAAATTCCTACAAAATAGTTATTTGTATTTTTCTTGTAGGACCAAGCAAAAGCGAGTTATAGAGATAGATATAAATAATATTTAACAAAAATTTGCTTTAAAATAAAATGTTTGAAATACTGAAATTAAACTAAATTAATTGTGTCTAACACTTTAGTATAGGAAAAAGGAGAAGACATAAAAGTCACCAAAATCTTCAGAGTCGTTTTTAGTCGTCATATTAATAACAATAACATTAATAATAATAATACTAATAGTACTAAATTTGCTTATATGCAAGCGCTTTATTAAGGTAACAGTTTTTTGGCTTCTTGCTTATATCTCGAAAACAGTTACTCCTATCAATTTTTATCTGTTTACTAAAATTAAAGCTAATAAAATTTCCTACAAAATAGTTATTTGCATTTTTTATGTAGGTCTAACCATAAGCGAGATGTAAGTTTGAAAATTATTAATATTTAAAAAAAAGTGCTTTAACAGAAAATGTCTTGTGATTTAAAATACACTTAATTTATTGGGTCCAATATATTATTAGAAGAATAAGGAGGTGACATAAAAGTCGCTGAAGTTTTCAGAGTCGTTTTTAAATGCTGCATTGTCGTCTTCGTCTCAAACATTGAAAACTGAATTACATTTTTGTTAAGTAACTGTAACAGTTTTTACTTTGGTTTTTTGCTTATATCTCGAAAACAATTACTACTATCAATTTTTATCTTTCTTTCAAAATTAAAGCTGATAAAATTTCCTACAAAATAGTTATTTGCATTTTTCATGTAGGACTAACCATAAGCGAGATATAAGTTTGAAAATAATTAATATTTAAAAAAAAAGTGCTTTAACAGAAAATGTCTTGTGATTTAAAATACACTTAATTTAATGGGTCCAATACTTTATTAGAAGGAAAAGGAGGTGACATAAAAGTCACTGAAGTCTTCAGAGTCGTTTTTAAATGCTGCATTTTCGTCTTCGTCTCAAACATTGAAAACTGAATTACATTTTTGTTCAGTAACTGTAACAGTTTTTACTTTGGTTTTTTGCTTATATCTCGAAAACAATTACTCCTATCAATTTTTGTCTTTTTTTCAAAATCAAAGCTGATAAAATTTCCTACAAAATAGTTATTGGCATTTTCTTTGTAGGACCAACCATAAGCGAGTTATAGAGTTGGATATAAATAATCTTTAACAAAAATTTGCTTTAAAATAAAATGTTTGAAATACTGAAATTAAACTAAATTAATTGTGTCTAACACTTTAGTATAGGAAAAAGGAGAAGACATAAAAGTCACCAAAGTCTTCAGAGTCGTTTTTAGTCGTCATATTAATAACAATAACATTAATAATAATAATACTAATAGTACTAAATTTGCTTATATGCAAGCGCTTTATTAAGGTAACAGTTTTTTGGTTTCTTGCTTATATCTCGAAAACAGTTACTCCTATCAATTTTTATCTGTTTACTAAAATTAAAGCTGATAAAATTTCTTACAAAATAGTTATTTGCATTTTTCATGTAGGACTAACCTTAAGCGAGATATAAGTTTGAAAATAATCAATATTTAAAAAAAAGTGCTTTAACAGAAAATGTCTTGTGATTTAAAATACACTTAATTTATTGGGTCCAATACATTATTAGAAGAAAAAGGAGGTGACTTAAAAGTCACAGAAGTCTTCAGAGTCGTTTTTAAATGCTGCATTTTCGTCTTCGTCTCAAACATTGAAAACTGAATTACATTTTTGTTTAGTAACTGTAACAGTTTTCACTTTGGTTTTTTGCTTATATCTCGAAAACTATTATTCCTATCAATTTTTATCTTTCTTTCAAAATTAAAGCTGATAAAATTTCCTACAAAATAGTTAATTGCATTTTTCATGTAGGACTAACCATAAGCGAGATATAAGTTTGAAAATAATTAATATTAAAAAAAAGTGCTTTAACAGAAAATGTCTTGTGATTTAAAATACACTTAATTTAATGGGTCCAATACTTTATTAGAAGAAAAAGGAGGTGACATAAAAGTCACTGAAGTCTTCAGAGTCGATTTTAAATGCTGCATTTTCGTCTTTGTCTCAAACATTGAATACTGAATTACATTTTTGTTTAGTAACAGTTACAGTTTTCTTATTGGTTTTTTGCTTATATCTCGAAAACAGTTACTCCTATCAATTTTTATCTTTCTTTCAAAATCAAAGCTGATAAAATTTCCTACAAAATAGTTATTGGCATTTTTTTTGTAGGACCAACCATAAGCGAGTTATAGAGTTGGATATAAATAATTTTTAACAAAAATTTGCTTTAAAATAAAATGTTTGAAAGACCGAAATTAAACTAAATTAATTAAGATTAACACTTTAGTTGAGGAAAAAGGAAAAGACATAAAAGTCACCAAAGTTTTGAGAGTTGTTTTTAGTCGTCATATTAATAACAATAACATTAATAATAATAATACTAATAGTACTAAATTTGCTTATATGCAAGCGCTTTATTAAGGTAACAGTTTATTGGTTTCTTGCTTATATCTCGAAAACAGTTACTCCTATCAATTTTTATCTTTTTACTAAAATTAAAGCTGATAAAATTTCCTACAAAATAGTTATTTGCATTTTTCTTGTAGGACCAACCATAAGCTAGTTATAGAGTTGGATATAAATAATATTTAACAAAAACTTGCTTTAAAATAAAATGTTTGAAAAACTAAAAAATAAAATTTCCTACAAAATAGTAATTTGCATTTTTCATATAGGACTAACCATAAGCGAGATATAAGTTTAAAAATAATTAATATTTAAAAAAAAAGTGCTTTAACAGAAAATGTCTTGTGATTTAAAATACACTTAATTTATTGGGTCCAATACTTTATTAGAAGAAAAAGGAGGTGACATAAAAGTCACCAAAGTCTTGAGAGTCGTTCTTAGTCGTCATATCAACAACAATAACATTAATAATAATAATACTAATAGTACTAAATTTGCTTATATGCAAGCGCTTTATTAAGGTAACAGTTTATTGGTTTCTTGCTTATATCTCGAAAACAGTTACTCCTATCAATTTTTATCTTTTTACTAAAATTAAAGCTGATAAA
Organism: Tribolium castaneum; assembly: GCF_031307605.1. NCBI lineage: Eukaryota > Metazoa > Arthropoda > Insecta > Coleoptera > Tenebrionidae > Tribolium > Tribolium castaneum. The sequence continues at coordinate 128,991 of NW_026986645.1, read as the reverse complement.
ATTTCCTACAAAATAGTTATTTGTATTTTTCTTGTAGGACCAAGCATAAGCGAGTTATACAGATAGATATAAATAATATTTAACAAAAATTTGCTTTAAAATAAAATGTTTGAAATACTGAAATTAAACTAAATTAATTGTGTCTAACACTTTAGTATAGGAAAAAGGAGAAGACATAAAAGTCACCAAAGTCTTTAGAGTCGTTTTTAGTCGTCATATTAATAACAATAACATTAATAATAATAATACTAATAGTACTAAATTTGCTTATATGCAAGCGCTTTATTAAGGTAACAGTTTTTTGGTTTCTTGCTTATATCTCGAAAACAGATACTCCTATCAATTTTTATCTGTTTACTAAAATTAAAGCTGATAAAATTTCCTACAAAATAGTTATTTGCATTTTTCATGTAGGACTAACCATAAGCGAGATATAAGTTTGAAAATAATCAATATTTAAAAAAAAGTGCTTTAACAGAAAATGTCATGTGATTTAAAATACACTTAATTTATTGGGTCCAATACATTATTAGAAGAAAAAGGAGGTGACTTAAAAGTCACAGAAGTCTTCAAAGTCGTTTTTGAATGCTGCATTTTCGTCTTCGTCTCAAACATTGAAAACTGAATTACATTTTTGTTTAGTAACTGTAACAGTTTTCACTTTGGTTTTTTGCTTATATCTCGAAAACAATTATTCCTATTAATTTTTATCTTTCTTTCAAAATTAAAGCTGATAAAATTTCCTACAAAATAGTTATTTGCATTTTTCTTGTAGGACCAACCATAAGCGAGTTATAGAGTTGGATATAAATAATATTTAACAAAAACTTGCTTTAAAATAAAATGTTTGAAAAACTAAAAAATAAAATTTCCTACAAAATAGTAATTTGCATTTTTCATATAGGACTAACCATAAGCGAGATATAAGTTTAAAAATAATTAATATTTACAAAAAAAGTGCTTTAACAGAAAATGTCTTGTGATTTAAAATACACTTAATTTATTGGGTCCAATACTTTATTAGAAGAAAAAGGAGGTGACATAAAAGTCACCAAAGTCTTGAGAGTCGTTCTTAGTCGTCATATCAATAACAATTACATTAATAATAATAATACTAATAGTACTAAATTTGCTTATATGCAAGCGCTTTATTAAGGTAACAGTTTATTGGTTTCTTGCTTATATCTCGAAAACAGTTACTCCTATCAATTTTTATCTTTTTACTAAAATTAAAGCTGATAAAATTTCCTACAAAATAGTTATTTGTATTTTTCTTGTAGGACCAAGCATAAGCGAGTTATAGAGATAGATATAAATAATATTTAACAAAAATTTGCTTTAAAATAAAATGTTTGAAATACTGAAATTAAACTAAATTAATTGTGTCTAACACTTTAGTATAGGAAAAAGGAGAAGACATAAAAGTCACCAAAGTCTTCAGAGTCGTTTTTAGTCGTCATATTAATAACAATAACATTAATAATAATAATACTAATAGTACTAAATTTGCTTATATGCAAGCGCTTTATTAAGGTAACAGTTTTTTGGTTTCTTGCTTATATCTCGAAAACAGTTACTTCTATCAATTTTTATCTGTTTACTAAAATTAAAGCTGATAAAATTTCCTACAAAATAGTTATTTGCATTTTTTATGTAGGACTAACCATAAGCGAGATATAAGTTTGAAAATAATCAATATTTAAAAAAAAGTGCTTTAACAGAAAATGTCATGTGATTTAAAATACACTTAATTTATTGGGTCCAATACATTATTAGAAGAAAAAGGAGGTGACTTAAAAGTCACAGAAGTCTTCAGAGTCGTTTTTAAATGCTGCATTTTCGTCTTCGTCTCAAACATTAAAAACTGAATTACATTTTTGTTCAGTAACAGTTACAGTTTTCTTATTGGTTTTTTGCATATATCTCGAAAACGGTTACTCCTATTAATTTTTATCTTTTTTTCAAAATTAAAGCTGATAAAATTTCCTACAAAATAGTTATTTGCATTTTTCTTGTAGGACCAACCATAAGCGAGTTATAGAGTTGGATATAAATAATATTTAACAAAAACTTGCTTTAAAATAAAATGTTTGAAAAACTAAAAAATAAAATTTCCTACAAAATAGTAATTTGCATTTTTCATGTAGGACTAACCATAAGCGAGATATAAGTTTAAAAATAATTAATATTTAAAAAAAGGTGTTTTACAGAAAATGTCTTGTGATTTAAAATACACTTAATTTATTGGGTCCAATACTTTATTAGAAGAAAAAGGAGGTGACATAAAAGTCACCAAAGTCTTGAGAGTCGTTCTTAGTCGTCATATCAATAACAATAACATTAATAATAATAATACTAATAGTACTAAATTTGCTTATATGCAAGCGCTTAATTAAGGTAACAGTTTCTTGCTTATATCTCAAAAACTTACATTTTTGTTCAGTAACTGTAACAGTTTTTACTTTGGTTTTTTGCTTATATCTCGAAAACAATTACTCCTATCAATTTTTATCTTTTTTTCAAAATTAAAGCTGATAAAATTTCCTACAAAATAGTTATTTGCATTTTTTTTGTAAGACCAACCATAAGCGAGTTATAGAGTTGGATATAAATAATCTTTAACAAAAATTTGCTTTAAAATATAATGTTTGAAAAACCGAAATTAAACTAAATTAATTGAGTCTAACACTTTAGTATAGGAAAAAGAAGAAGACATAAAAGTCACCAAAGACTTCAGAGTCGTTTTTAGTCGTCATATTAATAACAATAACATTAATAATAATAATACTAATAGTACTAAATTTGCTTATATGCAAGCGCTTAATTAATGTAACAGTTTTTTGGTTTCTAGCTTATATCTCGAAAACAGTTACAAGTATCAAATTTTATCTTTCTTTCAAAAGTAAAGCTGATAAAATTTCCAACAAAGTAATTATTTGCATTTTTCTTGTAGGACCAAGCATAAGCGAGTTATAGAGATGAATATAAATAATTTTTAACAAAAATTTGCTTTAAAATAAAATGTTTGAAAAACTGAAATTAAACTAAATTAATTGTGTCTAACACTTTAGTGGAGGAAAAAGGAGAAGACATAAAAGTCTTTAAAGGTTTCAGAATCGTCTTTAGTCGTCATATTAATAACAATAACATTAATAAACTAATAGTACTAAATTTGCTTATATGCAAACGCTGCATTAAGGTAATAGTTTTTTGGTTTCTTGCTTATATCTCGAAAACAGTTACTCCTATCAATTTTTAACTTTTCACCAAAATTAAAGATGATAAAATTTTCTGCAAAATAGTTATTTGCATTTTTCATGTAGAACAAACCATAAGCGAGATATAAGTTTGAAAATAATTAATAATTAAAAAAAAAATGTGTTTTAACAGAAAATGTCTTGTGATTTAAAATACACTTAATTTATTGGGTCCAATACTTAATTAGAAGAAAAAGGAGGTGCAAATAACTATTTTGTTGGAAATTTTATTAGCTTTAATTGTGAAAGAAAGATAAAATTTGATAGGAGTAACTGTTTTCGAGATATAAGCAAAAAACCAATAAGAAAACTGATACTGTTACTGAACAAAAATGTAATTCAGTTTTCAATGTTTGAGACGAAGACAAAAATGCAGCATTTAAAAACGACTCTGAAAACTTCAGTGACTTTTATGTCACCTCCTTTTTCTTCTAATAAAGTATTGGACCCAATAAATTAAGTTTATTATAAATCACAAGACATTTTCTGTTAAAACACTTTTTTTTAATTATTAATTACTTTCAAACTTATATCTCGCTTATGGTTAGTTCTACATGAAAAATGCAAATAACTATTTTGTAGAAAATTTTATCACCTTTAATTTTGGTGAAAAAGTAAAAATTGATAGGAGTAACTGTTTTCGAGATATAAGCAAAAAACAAAAAAACTGTTACTTTAATTAAGCGCTTGCATATAAGCAAATTTAGTACTACTAGTATTGTTATTATAAATGTTATTGTTATTAATATGACGACTAAAGACAACTCTAAGACTTTAGTGACTTTTATGTCTCCTCCTTTTTCCTCTACTAAAGTGTTAGACACAATTAATTTAGTTTAATTTCAGTTTTTCAAACATTTTATTTTAAAGCAAATTTTTGTTAAATATTAAAAACTATAAAAAGGCTTAGATTGCCTAAAACACACATCACACATAATCTTTTGCATAGAAATGATAAAACGCTCATATAACACAAAATAAGCTTCATTTTTGCTTAGAAAACTAAGCTTACTTTTATTACTACTATTATTATTATTTTTATTATTATTATTATTATTATTATTACTATTATTATTATTATTATTATTATTATTATTATTATTAATATTATTATTATTAAAAACCGATTATAACTTTTGTATAGTAAATGTTTTTATACCAGTTTTAAAATGAGTTATTAATTTTAGACAATTTCTTGTCTAAAAACACAGATCACAGATGATCTCTTGCATAGAAATGAGAAAACGCTCAGATAACACAAAATAAGCATCATTTTTGTTTAGAAAAACTAAGCTTTTATTTAGAAAGAAATTCATTATTATAAGTATTATTATCATTATTATTATTATTATTATTATTATTATTATTATTATTATTTCTTTTATTACTATTATTATTATTATTATTATTATTATTATTATTATTAACTTTTGTATAGTAAATGTTTTTATACCAGTTTTAAAATGAGTTATTAATTTTAAACAATTTCTTGCCTAAAAACGCTCATATAACACACAAATAAGCTTTATTTTTGCTTAGAAAAGTAAGCTTACTTTTATTACTATTATTATTATTTTAATTATTATTATTATTGTTATTATTATTATTATTATTATTATTATTATTATTATTATTGTTATTATTATTATTATTATTATTATTATTATTATTATTATTAAAAACCGATTATAACTTTTGTATAGTATTGTTTTTATACCAGTTTTAAAATGAGTGATTAATTTTAGCCAATTTCTTGCCTAAAAACTATAAAATGGCTTAGATTGCCTAAAAACACAGATCACACATGATCTTTTGCATAGAAATGAGAAAACGCTCATATAACACAAAATAAGCTTCATTTTTGCTTAGAAAACTAAGCTTACTTTTATTACTACTATTATTATTATATTTATTATTATTATTATTATTATTATTACTATTATTATTATTATTATTAATATTATTATTATTAAAAACCGATTATAACTTTTGTATAGTAAATGTTTTTATGCCAGTTTTAAAATGAGTTATATTAATTTAGACAATTTATTGCCTAAAAACACAGATCACAGATGATCTCTTGCATAGAAATGAGAAAACGCTCAGATAACACAAAATAAGCATCATTTTTGCTTAGAAAAACTAAGCTTTAATTTAGAAAGAAATTCAATATTATAAGTATTATTATCATTATTATTATTATTATTATTATTATTATTATTATTATTATTATTATTATTATTATTATTATTATTTTTTATTACTATTATTATTATTATTATTATTATTATTATTATTAACTTTTGTATAGTAAATGTTTTTATACCAGTTTTAAAATGAGTTATTAATTTTAGACAATTTCTTGCCTAAAAACACAGATCACAGATGATTTCTTGCATAGAAATGAGAAAACGCTCATATAACACAAAAAGAGCTTCATGTTTGCTTAGAAAACTAAGCTTACTTTTATTACTATTATTATTTTTATTATTATTATTATTATTATTACTATTATTAGTATTATTATTTTTATTATTATTATTATTATTATTATTATTATTATTATTATTATTATTATTATTATTATTAAAAACTTATATTAAACAGACAGAAAACGTCGTATTCTGACACAAAAAAACGAATTACGTTATAGACTTGACGAGAACGGCGTATCTCGGACTCTTATAGGACTCTTATAGGGTCAAAAAGTATCAGTTTGAATTAAAATAAATTATTTTTGTTGACTCTCAGTCTGAATTGTTCATCAGTTCAAACAAAAACGGCTTATTTTAGACGATCTTTTGCTTTGAACAAGAAAACTTACATCGAACAGACTAAAAACGTATTAATCTGGCATAAAAGAGCAATTTATGTATCACTTTGGATAAAGGCAGCTAATCCTATTCGTTTCATTGCTTAAAATAGACAAAATTGTTAATAAATCTAACAAAAACGCTGTATTCTAGCACAAAATACTAATTACATTATAGTTTCGACGAGAATAGCTTATTTGGAATGATTCTATGCTTCCAAACGAGTAAATTTTTATTAAACAGATGCCAAACATCATGTTTTGTCCTATAAAGACATTTTATATTGCAGTTTGTATTAAAACAAAATATTTTCGTTGATTCTTTGTTAGAAGCAGCAAACCTAACATTAAAGAATCTGAAAACTTTGTATTCGGACACAAACCACCGAATTTTGTATCAGTTTAGACAAAAACGGTTGATTTTCGACAATATTTTGCTTTGAACAAGAAAATTTATATCAAACTGACTAAAAACGTCTTATTTTAGCACAAAACAAAAGATTTGCGTTATAGTCTTGAAGCTGATTCATGACACAGTTTGGATAAAAACCAATTATTTTTGTTAATTCATTGTTACAAACAAGAAACCTTACATCAAAGAAACTGAAAACCCCTTATTCAGGCACAGAAATTCGAATTACGTTTCAGTCTGGACAAAAGCTGCTTATTTTAGACGATCCTTTGTTTTGAACACGAAAACTTACATTAAAAAGATTAAAAACGTCTTATTCTGGCTGAAAACTGCAAATTATATATTACTCTAGATAAAAGCAATTTATCCTGATTACTCCTTTACTTAGAATAGAGTAAACTTGTATAAAATTTAATGAAAACTTTAAATTTAGTCTCAAAAAAATAATTTACGTCATAGTTTTGACCAGCACTGTTTATTTCAAACGAATTTATGATTCGAAACTAATGAACTTTTATGGGGCAGATGCAAAACCACATATTACCATATAAAGCGTTGTTTTAAAGCAAAGTATTACCTTTTGCAACAAGAAATTTCACGTCAAAGAAACTGAAAACTTCGTATCCATGCATAAATATCGAATTACGTCTCAGTTTAGGCAAATACAGCTTATTTTAAACGATTCATTGCTATAAACAAGAAAAATTTTATCAAGCATACTGAAAACGTCTTATTCTCGAAAATAAGAGCAAATTATGTATCAGTTTTGACAAAAGCGGATTACTCTATTTGATTCTATGCTTAGAGTAGAGTAAACTACTATAAAACGTAATGAAAACTCTATATTCAAGCTCAAAAGAACAAATTACGTTATAGTTTTGGCAAAAAAAAAATATTTCGGACGATTACATACTTCGAAGTAAGCAAACTTTAATTGAACAAGTGCAAAAGCTAATACTTTGCTTTAAAATAACGATTTATGTGGTAATATGGTATTTTGCATCTGTCCTATAAAAGTTTACTCGTTTCGCTCCATTGAATCATTCGAAAGAAATTATTTTGACACAACAACAACGAAAATAATTTGTTTTTGTTTAAACTGTAACATAAATCGCTTTTATAAAACGAACTAAGACGTTTGGCATCTGTTTATTGAAAGTTTTCTCGTTTGGGGGCATAAAATCGTTTGAAATTATCAGTTCTGGTCAAAACTATAACGTAAATTATTTCTTTGTATCACTTTAAAGATTTGCGTTATAGTCTTGACGAGAACTGTTAATTTCAAACGATTCTATGCTTTGAAACCAGTATACTTTCACTGAACAGAGGCAAAACGTCTGATTTCGCCTTTAAAAAACGATTTATGTCACAGTTTGGATTAAAACCAATGATTTTCGTTTATTCATTGTTACAAACAAGAAACCTTACATCAAAGAAACTGAAAACCTCTTATTCAGGCCCAGAAAATCAAATTACGTTTCAGTCTAGACACAAATTGCTTATTTTAGACGATTCTTTCTTTTGAAGACGAAAACTTACATTAAAAAGATTAAAAACGTCTTATTCTGGCTCAAAACTGCAAATTATGTATTACTTTGGATAAAAGCAGTTTATCCTGATTACTCCTTTGCTTAGAATAGAGCAAACTTGTATAAAACTTAATGAAAACTTTAAATTTCGTCTCAAAGAAATAATTTACGTTATAGTTTTGACCAGAACTGTTAATTTCAAACGATTTTATGCCCCCAAACGAGAAAACTTTCACTAAACAAATGTCAAACGTCTTAGTTCGTTTTATAAAAGCGACTTATGTAACAGTTTAAACAAAAACAAATTATTTTCGCTGTTGTTGTGTTAAAATAGTTTATTTCGAATGATTCAATGGAGCGAAACGAGTAAACTTTTATAGGACAGATGCAAAATACCATATTACCACATAAATCGTTATTTTAAAGCAAAGTATTAGCTTTTGCACTTGTTCAATTAAAGTTTGCTTACTTCGAAGTATGTAATCGTCCGAAATATTTTTTTTTGCCAAAACTATAACGTAATTTGTTCTTTTGAGCTTGAATATAGAGTTTTCATTACGTTTTATAGTAGTTTACTCTACTCTAAGCATAGAATCAAACAGAGTAATCCGCTTTTGTTAAAACTGACACATAATTTGCTCTTATTTTCGAGAATAAGACGTTTTCAATATGCTTGATAAAATTTTTCTTGTTTATAGCAAGGAATCGTTTAAAATAAGCTGTATTTGCTTAAACTGATACGTAATTCGATATTTATGCATGGATACGAAGTTTTCAGTTTCTTTGACGTGAAATTTCTTGTTGCAAAAGGAAATACTTTGCTTTAAAACAACGCTTTATATGGTAATATGTGGTTTTGCATCTGCCCCATAAAAGTTCATTAGTTTCGAATGATAAATTCGTTTGAAATAAACAGAGCTGGTCAAAACTAGAATGTAAATTATTTCTTTGAGACGAAATTTAAAGTTTTCATTAAGTTTTATACAAGTTTACTCTATTCTAAGTAAAGGAGTAATCAGGATAAATTGCTTTTATCTAGAGTAATATATAATTTGCAGTTTTCAGCCAGAATAAGACGTTTTTAATCTTTTTAATGTAAGTTTTCGTGTTCAAGACAAAAGATCGTCTAAAATAAGCAGTTTTTGTCCAGACTGAAACGTAATTCGAATTTCTGTGCCTGAATAAGGGGTTTTCAGTTTCTTTGATGTAAGGTTTCTTGTTTGTAACAATGAATTAACAAAAATATTTGGTTTTTATCCAAACTGTGGCATGAATCAGCTTTAAGACTATAACGCAAATCTTTTGTTTTGTGCTAAAATAAGACGTTTTTAGTCAGTTTGATATAAGTTTTCTTGTTCAAAGCAAAATATTGGCGAAAATCAACCGTTTTTGTCTAAACTGATACAAAATTCGGTGGTTTGTGTCCGAATACAAAGTTTTCAGATTCTTTAATGTTAGGTTTGCTGCTTCTAACAAAGAATCAACGAAAATATTTTGTTTTAATACAAACTGCAATATAAAATGTCTTCATAGGACAAAACATGATGTTTGGCATCTGTTTAATAAAAATTTACTCGTTTGGAAGCATAGAATCATTTCAAATAAGCTATTCTCGTCGAAACTATAATGTAATTAGTATTTTGTGCTAGAATACAGCGTTTTTGTTAGATTTATTAACAATTTTGTCTATTTTAAGCAATGAAACGAATAGGATTAGCTGCCTTTATCTAAAGTGATACATAAATTGCTCTTTTATGCCAGATTAATACGTTTTTAGTCTGTTCGATGTAAGTTTTCTTGTTCAAAGCAAAAGATCGTCTAAAATAAGCCGTTTTTGTTTGAACTGATGAACAATTCAGACTGAGAGTCAACAAAAATAATTTATTTTAATCCAAACTGATACTTTTTGACCCTATAAAAGTCCTATAAGAGTCCGAGATACGCCGTTCTCGTCAAGTCTATAACGTAATTCATTTTTTTGTGTCAGAATACGACGTTTTCTGTCTGTTTAATATAAGTTTTTAATAATAATAATAATAATAACAATAATAATAATAATAATAATAATAATAATAATAATAAAAATAATTATACTAATAATAGTAATAATAATAATAATAATAATAAAAATAATAATAGTAATAAAAGTAAGCTTAGTTTTCTAAGCAAAAATGAAGCTTATTTTGTGTGTTATATGAGCGTTTTCTCATTTCTATGCAAGAGATCATCTGTGATCTGTGTTTTTAGGCAAGAAATTGTCTAAAATTAATAACTCATTTTAAAACTGGTATAAAAACATTTACTATACAAAAGTTAATAATAATAATAATAATAATAATAATAATAATAATAATAATAACAATAATAATAATAATAATAATAATAATAATAATAATAATAATAATAATAATAATAATAACAATAATAATAATAATAATAATAATAATAATAGTAGTAATAAAAGTAAGCTTAGTTTTCTAAGCAAAAATAAAGCTTATTTTGTGTTATATGAGCGTTTTCTCATTTCTATGTAAAAGATCATGTGTGATCAGTGTTTTTAGGCAATCTTAGCCATTTTATAGTTTTTAAGCAAGAAATTGGCTAAAATTAATCACTCATTTTAAAACTGGTATAAAATCATTTACTATACAAAAGTTAATAATAATAATAATAACAATAATAATAATAATAATAATAATAGTAATAGTAACAAAAGTAATAATAATAATGAATGAAGCTTATTTTGTGTGTTATATGAGCGTTTTCTCATTTCTATGCAAGAGATCATCTGTGATCTGTGTTGTTAGGCAAGAAATTGAATAAAATTAATAACTCATTTTAAAACTGGTATAAAAACATTTACTATACAAAAGTTAATAATAATAATAATAATAATAATAATAATAATAATAATAATAGTAATAAATAAAATAATAATAATAATAATAATAATAATAATGATAATAATACTTATAATAATGAATTTCTTTCTAAATTAAAGCTTAGTTTTTTTAAGCAAAAATGATGCTTATTTTGTGTTATCTGAGCGTTTTCTCATTTCTATGCAAGAGATCATCTGTGATCTGTGTTTTTAGGCAAGAAATTGTCTAAAATTAATAATTCATTTTAAAACTGTTATAAAAACATTTACTATACAAAAGTTATAATCGGTTATTAATAATAATAATATTAATAATAATAATTATAATAATAATAATAATAATAATAATAATAATAATAATAGTTATAATAATAATAATAATAATAATAAAAATAATAATAATAGTAGTAATAAAAGTAAGCTTAGTTTTCTAAGCAAAAATGAAGCTTATTTTGTGTTATATGAGCGTTTTATCATTTCTATGCAAAAGATCATGTGTGATGTGTGTTTTAGGCAATCTAAGCCATTTTATAGTTTTTAATATTTAACAAAAATTTGCTTTAAAATAAAATGTTTGAAAAACTGAAATTAAACTAAATTAATTGTGTCTAACACTTTAGTAGAGGAAAAAGGAGGAGACATAAAAGTCACTAAAGTCTTAGAGTTGTCTTTAGTCGTCATATTAATAACAATAACATTTATAATAACAATACTAGTAGTACTAAATTTGCTTCTATGCAAGCGCTTAATTAAAGTAACAGTTTTTTTGTTCTTTGCTTATATCTCGAAAACAGTTACTCCTATCAATTTTTACTTTTTCACCAAAATTAAAGGTGATAAAATTTCCTACAAAATAGTTATTTGCATTTTTCATGTAGAACTAACCATAAGCGAGATATAAGTTTGAAAGTAATTAATAATTAAAAAAAAGTGTTTTAACAGAAAATGTCTTGTGATTTATAATACACTTAATTTATTGGGTCCAATACTTTATTAGAAGAAAAAGGAGGTGACATAAAAGTCACTGAAGTTTTCAGAGTCGTTTTTAAATGCTGCATTTTTGTCTTCGTCTCAAACATTGAAAACTGAATTACATTTTTGTTCAGTAACAGTTACAGTTTTCTTATTGGTTTTTTGCTTATATCTCGAAAACAGTTACTCCTATGAAATTTTAACTTTCTTTCACAATTAAAGCTAATAAAATTTCCAACAAAATAGTTATTTGCACCTCCTTTTTCTTCTAATTAAGTATTGGACCCAATAAATTAAGTGTATTTTAAATCACAAGACATTTTCTGTTAAAACACATTTTTTTTAATTATTAATTATTTTCAAACTTATATCTCGCTTATGGTTTGTTCTACATGAAAAATGCAAATAACTATTTTGCAGGAAATTTTATCATCTTTAATTTTGGTGAAAAGTTAAAAATTGATAGGAGTAACTGTTTTCGAGATATAAGCAAGAAACCAAAAAACTATTACCTTAATGCAGCGTTTGCATATATGCAAATTTAGTACTATTAGTTTATTAATGTTATTGTTATTAATATGACGACTAAAGACGATTCTGAAACCTTTAAAGACTTTTATGTCTTCTCCTTTTTCCTCCACTAAAGTGTTAGACACAATTAATTTAGTTTAATTTCAGTTTTTCAAACATTTTATTTTAAAGCAAATTTTTGTTAGAAATTATTTATATTCATCTCTATAACTCGCTTATGCTTGGTCCTACAAGAAAAATGCAAATAATTACTTTGTTGGAAATTTTATCAGCTTTAATTTTGAAAGAAAGATAAAATTTGATAGGTGTAACTGTTTTCGAGATATAAGCTAGAAACCAAAATCTGTTACATTAATTAAGCGCTTGCATATAAGCAAATTTAGTACTATTAGTATTATTATTATTAATGTTATTGTTATTAATATGACGACTAAAAACGACTCTGAAGTCTTTGGTGACTTTTATGTCTTCTCCTTTTTCCTATACTAAAGTGTTAGACTCAAATTGCATGTAAGCAAATTTAGTACTATTAGTATTATTATTAATGTTATTGTTATTAATATGACGACAAAAGACGACTCTGAAACCTTTAGTGACCTTTATGTCTTCTCCTTTTTTCTCTACTAAAGTGTTAGACACAATTAATTTAGTTTAATTTTAGTTTTTCAAACATTTTATTTTAAAGCAAGTTTTTGTTAAATATTATTTATATCCAACTCTATAACTCGCTTATGGTTGGTCCTACAAGAAAAATGCAAATAACTATTTTGTAGGAAATTTTATCAGCTTTAATTTTGAAAGAAAGATAAAAATTGATAGGAGTAACTGTTTTCGAGATATAAGCAAAAAACCAATAAGAAAACTGTAACTGTTACTGAACAAAAATGTAATTCAGTTTTCAATGTTTGAGACGAAGACGAAAATGCAGCATTATTATTATTATTAATGTTATTGTTATTAATATGACGACTAAAAACGACTTTGAAGACTTTGGTGACTTTTATGTCTTCTCCTTTTTCCTATACTAAAGTGTTAGACTCAATTTAATTTCGGTTTTTCAAACATTATATTTTAAAGCAAATTTTTGTTAAAGATTATTTATATCCAACTCTATAACTCGCTTATGGTTGGTCTTACAAAAGAAATGCAAATAACTATTTTGTAGGAAATTTTATCAGCTTTAATTTTGAAAGAAAGATAAAAATTGATAGGAGTAATTGTTTTCGAGATATAAGCAAAAAACCAAAGTAAAAACTGTTACAGTCACTGAACAAAAATGTAAGTTTTCGAGATATAAGCAAGAAACTGTTACCTTAATTAAGCGCTTGCATATAAGCAAATTTAGTACTATTAGTATTATTATTATTATTAATGTTATTGTTATTGATATGACGACTAAGAACGACTCTCAAGACTTTGGTGACTTTTATGTCACCTCCTTTTTCTTCTAATAAATTATTGGACCCAATAAATTAAGTGTATTTTAAATCACAAGACATTTTCTGTTAAAGCACTTTTTTTTTAAATATTAATTATTTTTAAACTTATATCTCGCTTATGGTTAGTCCTACATGAAAAATGCAAATTACTATTTTGTTGGAATTTTTATCAGCTTTAATTTTAGTAAAAAGATATAAAAATTGATAGGAGTAACTGTTTTCGAGATATAAGCAAGAAACCAAAAAACTGTTACCTTAATTAAGCGCTTGCATATTAGCAAATTTAGTACTAAAAACAACTCTGAAGACTTTGATGATTTTTATGTCTTCTCCTTTTTCCTCTACTAAAGTGTTGGACCCAATTAATTTAGTTTAATATCAGTTTTTCAAACATTTTATTTTAAAGCAAATTTTTGTTAAAGATTATTTATATCCAACTCTATAACTCGCTTATGGTTGGTCCTACAAAAAAATGGAAATAACTATTTTGTAGGAAATTTTATCAGCTTTAATTTTGAAAAAAAGGTAAAAATTGATAGGAGTAACTGTTTTCGAGATATAAGCAAGAAACCAAAAAACTGTTACCTTAATAAAGCGCTTGCATATAAGCAAATTTAGTACTATTAGTATTATTATTATTAATGTTATTGTTATTAATATGACGACTAAAGACGACTCTGAAACATTTAGTGACTTTTATGTCTTCTCCTTTTTCCTATACTAAAGTGTTAGACCCAATTAATTTAGTTTAATTTCGGTTTTTCAAACATTTTATTTTATAGCAAATTTTTGTTAAAGATTATTTATATCCAACTCTATAACTCGCTTATGGTTGGTCTTACAAAAGAAATGCAAATAACTATTTTGTAGGAAATTTTATCAGCTTTAATTTTGAAAGAAAGATAAAAATTGATAGGAGTAATTGTTTTCGAGATATAAGCAAAAAACCAAAGTGAAAACTGTTACAGTTACTGAACAAAAATGTAATTCAGTTTTCAATGTTTGAGACGAAGACGAAAATGCAGCATTTAAAAACGACTCTGAAGACTTCAGTGACTTTTATGTCACCTCCTTTTTCTTCTAATAGAGTATTGGTCCCAATAAATTAAGTGTATTTTAAATCACAAGACATTTTCTGTTAAAGCACTTTTTTTTTTAAATATTAATAATTTTCAAACTTCTATCTCGCTTATGGTTAGTCCTACATAAAAAATGCAAATAACTATTTTGTAGGAAATTTTATCAGCTTTAATTTTAGTAAAAAGATAAAAATTGATAGGAGTAACTGTTTTCGAGATATAAGCAAGAAACTGTTACCTTAATTAAGCGCTTGCATATAAGCAAATTTAGTAATATTAGTATTATTATTATTAATGTTATTGTTATTAATAGGGCGACTAAAGACGACTCTGAAACATTTAGTGACTTTTATGTCTTTTCCTTTTTCCTCTACTAAAGTGTTAGACACAATTAATTTAGTTTAATTCCGGTTTTTCAAGCATTTTATTTTAAAGCAAATTTTTGTTAAATATTATTTATATCCAACTCTATAACTCGTTTATGCTTGGTCCTACAAGAAAAATGTAAATAACTATTTTGTTGGAAATTGTATCGGCTTTAATTTTGAAAGAAAGGTAAAATTTGATAGGAGTAACTGTTTTCGAGATATAAGCAAAAAACCAATAAGAAAACTGTAACTTTTACTGAACAAAAATGTAACTCAGTTTTCAATGTTTAAGACGAAGACAAAAGTGCAGCATTTAAAAACGACTCTGAAGACGTCAGTGATCTTTATGTCACCTCCTTTTTCTTCTAATAAAGTATTGGACCCAATAAATTAAGTGTATTTTAAATCACAAGACATTTTCTGTTAAAGCAGTTTTTTTTTAAATAATAATTATTTTCAAACTTATATCTCGCTTATGGTTAGTCCTACATGAAAAATGCAAATAACTATTTTGTAGGAAATTTTATCAGCTTTAATTTTAGTAAAAAGATAAAAATTGATAGGAGTAACTGTTTTCGAGATATAATCAAGAAACCAAAAAACCAAAGCTGATAAAATTTCCTACAAAATAGTTATTGGCATTTTTTTTGTAAGACCAACCATAAGCGAGTTATAGAGTTGGATATAAATAATCTTTAACAAAAATTTGCTTTAAAATATAATGTTTGAAAAACCGAAATTAAACTAAATTAATTGAGTCTAACACTTTAGTATAGGAAAAAGGAGAAGACATAAAAGTCACCAAAGTCTTCAGAGTCGTTTTTAGTTGTCATATTAATAACAATAACATTAATAATAATAATAATGCTGCATTTTCGTCTTCGTCTCAAACATTGAAAACTGAATTACATTTTTGTTCAGTAACAGTTTCAGTTTTCTTATTGGTTTTTTGCTTATATCTCGAAAACAGTTACTCCTATCAATTTTTATCTTTTTTTCAAAATTAAAGCTGATAAAATTTCCTACAAAATAGTTTACATTTTTCTTGTAGGACCAACCATAAGCGAGTTATAGAGTTGGGTATAAATAATATTTAACAAAAACTTGCTTTAAAATAAAATGTTTGAAAAACTAAAATTAAACTAAATTAATTGTCTAACACTTTAGTAGAGGAAAAAGGAGAAGACATAAAGGTCACTAAAGGTTTCAGAGTCGTCTTTAGTCGTCATATTAATAACAATAACATTAATAATAATAATAATGCTGCATTTTCGTCTTCGTCTCAAACATTGAAAACTGAATTACATTTTTGTTCAGTAACAGTTACAGTTTTCTTATTGGTTTTTTGCTTATATCTCGAAAACAGTTACTCCTATTAATTTTTATCTTTCTTTTAAAATTAAAGCTGATAAAATTTCCTACAAAATAGTTATTTGCATTTTTTTGTAGGACCAACCACAAGCGAGTTATAGAGTTGGATATAAATAATCTTTAACAAAAATTTGCTTTAAAATAAAATGTTTGAAAAACCGATATTAAACTAAATTAATTGGGTCAAACACTTTAGTAGAAGAAAAATGAGAAGACATAAAAGTCACCAAAGTCTTCAGAGTTGTTTTTAGTACTAAATTTGCTTATATGCAAGCGCTTAATTAAGGTAACAGTTTTTTGGTCTCTTGCTTACATCTCGAAAACAGTTACTCCTATCAATTTTTATCTTTTTACTAAAATTAAAGCTGATAAAATTTCCTACAAAATAGTAATTTGCATTTTTCATGTAGGACTAACCATAAGCGAGAAATAAGTTTGAAAATAATTAATATTTAAGAAAAAAAGTGCTTTAACAGAAAATGTTTTGTGATTTAAAATACACTTAATTTATTAGGTCCAATACTTTATTAGAAGAAAAAGGAGGTGACATATAAGTCACTGAAGTCTTCAGAGTCGATTTTAAATGCTGCATTTTCGTCTTCGTCTCAAACATTGAAAACTGAATTACATTTTTGTTCAGTAACAGTTACAGTTTTCTTATTGGTTTTTTGCTTATATCTCGAAAACAGTTACTCCTATCAATTTTTATCTTTTTTTCAAAATTAAAGCTGATAAAATTTCCTACAAAATAGTTATTTGCATTTTTCTTGTAAGACCAACCATAAGCGAGTTATAGAGTTAGATATAAATAATATTTAACAAATGTTATTGTTATTAATATGACGACTAAAGACGACTCTGAAACCTTTAATGACATTTATGTCTTCTCCTTTTATTATATTTATTTTTATTTATATAATTATTTTGTAGGAAATTTTATCAGCTTTAGTTACTGAACAAAAATGTAATTCAGTTTTCAATGTTTGAGAGGAAGACGAAAATGCAGCATTTAAAAACGACTCTGAAGACTTTAGTGACTTTTATGTCTCCTCCTTTTTCCTCTACTAAAGTGTTAGACACAATTAATTTAGTTTAATTTCAGTTTTTCAAACATTTTATTTTAAAGCAAATTTTTGTTAAATATTAAAAACTATAAAATGGTTTAGATTGCCTAAAAACACACATCACACATGATCTTTTGCATAGAAATGAGAAAACGCTCATGTAACACACAAAATAAGTTCCATTTTTCCTTATTAAAAGTATTATTATTATTATTATTACTTTTGTTACTATTACTATTATTATTATTATTATTATTATTATTGTTATTATTATTATTATTAACTTTTGTATAGTAAATGATTTTATACCAGTTTTAAAATGAGTTATTAATTTTAGACAATTTCTTGCCTAAAAACACAGATCACAGATGATTTCTTGCATAGAAATGAGAAAACACTCATATAACACACAAAATAAGCTTCATTTTTGCTTAGAAAACTAAGCTTACTTTTATTACTATTATTATTATTTTTATTATTATTATTGTTATTATTATTATTATTATTATTATTATTATTATTATTATTATTATAATTATTATTATTATTATTATTATTATTGTTATTATTATTATTATTATTATTATTATTATTAGTATTATTATTATTATTATTATAATTATTATTATTAAAAACCGATTTTAACTTTTGTATAGTATTGTTTTTATACCAGTTTTAAAATGAGTGATTAATTTTAGCCAATTTCTTGCCTAAAAACTATAAAATGGCTAAGATTGCCTAAAAACACTGATCACACATGATCTTTTGCATAGAAATGAGAAAACGCTCATATAACACAAAATAAGCTTTATTTTTGCTTAGAAAACTAAGCTTACTTTTATTACTACTATTATTATTATTTTTATTATTATTATTATTATTATTATTATTATTATTATTATTATTATTATTATTATTATTATTATTAATAACCGATTATAACTTTTGTATAGTAAATGTTTTTATAACAGTTTTAAAATGAATTATTAGTTTTAGACAATTTCTTGCCTAAAAACACAGATCACAGATGATCTCTTGCATAGAAATGAGAAAACGCTCAGATAACACAAAATAAGCATCATTTTTGCTTAAAAAAACTAAGCTTTAATTTAGAAAGAAATTCATTATTATAAGTATTATTATCATTATTATTATTATTATTATTATTATTATTATTATTATTATTATTATTATTATTTTATTTATTACTATTATTATTATTATTATTATTATTATTATTATTATTATTATTATTATTATTATTATTATTATTATTATTATTAACTTTTGTATAGTAAATGTTTTTATACCAGTTTTAAAATGAGTTATTAATTTTATTCAATTTCTTGCCTAATAACACAGATCACAGATGATCTCTTGCATAGAAATGAGAAAACGCTCATATAACACACAAAATAAGCTTCATTCATTATTATTATTATTATTATTATTATTATTATTATTATTATTATTATTATTATTATTATTATTATTATTATTATTATTATTATTATTATTATTATTATTATTATTATTAAGTTTTGTATTGTAAATGTTTTTATACCAGTTTTAAAATGAGTTATTAATTTTAGACAATTTCTTGCCTAAAAACACAGATCACAGATGATTTCTTGCATAGAAATGAGAAAACGCTCATATAACACAAAATAAGCTTCATTTTTGCTTAGAAAACTAAGCTTACTTTTATTACTATTATTATTTTTATTATTATTATTATTACTATTATTAGTATTATTATTTTTATTATTATTATTATTATTATTATTATTATTATTATTATTATTATTATTATTATTATTATTATTATTATTATTATTATTATTATTATTATTATTATTATTATTATTATTATTATTATTATTATTGTTATTATTATTAAAAACTTATATTAAACAGACAGAAAACGTCGTATTCTGACACAAAAAAACGAATTACGTTATAGACTTGACGAGAACGGCGTATCTCGGACTCTTATAGGACTTTTATAGAGTCAAAAAGTATCAGTTTGGATTAAAATAAATTATTTTTGTTGACTCTCAGTCTGAATTGTTCATCAGTTCAAACAAAAACGGCTTATTTTAGACGATCTTTTGCTTTGAACAAGAAAACTTACATCGAACAGACTAAAAACGTATTAATCTGGCATAAAAGAGCAATTTATGTATCACTTTAGATAAAGGCAGCTAATCCTATTCGTTTCATTGCTTAAAATAGACAAAATTGTTAATAAATCTAACAAAAACGCTGTATTCTAGCACAAAATACTAATTACATTATAGTTTCGACGAGAATAGCTTATTTGAAATGATTCTATGCTTCCAAACGAGTAAATTTTTATTAAACAGATGCCAAACATCATGTTTTGTCCTATGAAGACATTTTATATTGCAGTTTGTATTAAAACAAAATATTTTCGTTGATTCTTTGTTAGAAGCAGCAAACCTAACATTAAAGAATCTGAAAACTTTGTATTCGGACACAAACCACCGAATTTTGTATCAGTTTAGACAAAAACGGTTGATTTTCGACAATATTTTGCTTTGAACAAGAAAACTTATATCAAACTGACTAAAAACGTCTTATTTTAGCACAAAACAAAAGATTTGCGTTATAGTCTTAAAGCTGATTCATGCCACAGTTTGGATAAAAACCAAATATTTTTGTTAATTCATTGTTACAAACAAGAAACCTTACATCAAAGAAACTGAAAACCCCTTATTCAGGCACAGAAATTCGAATTACGTTTCAGTCTGGACAAAAATTGCTTATTTTAGACGATCTTTTGTCTTGAACACGAAAACTTACATTAAAAAGATTAAAAACGTCTTATTCTGGCTGAAAACTGCAAATTATATATTACTCTAGATAAAAGCAATTTATCCTGATTACTCCTTTACTTAGAATAGAGTAAACTTGTATAAAACTTAATGAAAACTTTAAATTTCGTCTCAAAGAAATAATTTACATTATAGTTTTGACCAGCACTGTTTATTTCAAACGAATTTATCATTCGAAACTAATGAACTTTTATGGGGCAGATGCAAAACCACATATTACCATATAAAGCGTTGTTTTAAAGCAAAGTATTTCCTTTTGCAACAAGAAATTTCACGTCAAAGAAACTGAAAACTTCGTATCCATGCATAAATATCGAATTACGTATCAGTTTAAGCAAATACAGCTTATTTTAAACGATTCCTTGCTATAAACAAGAAAAATTTTATCAAGCATATTGAAAACGTCTTATTCTCGAAAATAAGAGCAAATTATGTATCAGTTTTAACAAAAGCGGATTACTCTGTTTGATTCTATGCTTAGAGTAGAGTAAACTACTATAAAACGTAATGAAAACTCTATATTCAAGCTCAAAAGAACAAATTACGTTATAGTTTTGGCAAAAAAAATATTTCGGACGATTACATACTTCGAAGTAAGCAAACTTTAATTGAACAAGTGCAAAAGCTAATACTTTGCTTTAAAATAACGATTTATGTGGTAATATGGTATTTTGCATCTGTCCTATAAAAGTTTACTCGTTTCGCTCCATTGAATCATTCGAAAGAAATTATTTTGACACAACAACAACGAAAATAATTTGTTTTTGTTTAAACTGTAACATAAATCGCTTTTATAAAACGAACTAAGACGTTTGGCATCTGTTTATTGAAAGTTTTCTCGTTTGGGGGCATAAAATCGTTTGAATTTATCAGTTCTGGTCAAAACTATAACGTAAATTATTTCTTTGTATCACTTTAAAGATTTGCGTTATAGTCTTGACGAGAACTGTTAATTTCAAACGATTCTATGCTTTGAAACCAGTATACTTTCACTGAACAGAGGCAAAACGTCTGATTTCGCCTTTAAAAAACGAAGTATGTCACAGTTTGGATTAAAACCAATGATTTTCGTTTATTCATTGTTACAAACAAGAAACCTTACATCAAAGAATCTGAAAACCTCTTATTCAGGCCCAGAAAATCAAATTACGTTTCAGTCTAGACACAAATTGCTTATTTTAGACGATTCTTTCTTTTGAAC
The DNA here is from genome assembly GCF_031307605.1 of Tribolium castaneum. NCBI lineage: Eukaryota > Metazoa > Arthropoda > Insecta > Coleoptera > Tenebrionidae > Tribolium > Tribolium castaneum. The sequence goes on along the minus strand of NW_026986645.1, from coordinate 107,217 downwards.
ACGAAAACTTACATTAAAAAGATTAAAAACGTCTTATTCTGGCTCAAAACTGCAAATTATGTATTACTTTGGATAAAAGCAGTTTATCCTGATTACTCCTTTGCTTAGAATAGAGCAAACTTGTATAAAACTTAATGAAAACTTTAAATTTCGTCTCAAAGAAATAATTTACGTTATAGTTTTGACCAGAACTGTTAATTTCAAACGATTTTATGCCCCCAAACGAGAAAACTTTCACTAAACAAATGCCAAACGTCTTAGTTCGTTTTATAAAAGCGACTTATGTAACAGTTTAAACAAAAACAAATTATTTTCGCTGTTGTTGTGTTAAAATAATTTATTTCGAATGATTCAATGGAGCGAAACGAGTAAACTTTTATAGGACAGATGCAAAATACCATATTACTACATAAATCGTTATTTTAAAGCAAAGTATTAGCTTTTGCACTTGTTCAATTAATGTTTGCTTACTTCGAAGTATGTAATCGTCCGAAATATTTTTTTTTGCCAAAACTATAACGTAATTTGTTCTTTTGAGCTTGAATATAGAGTTTTCATTACGTTTTATAGTAGTTTACTCTACTCTAAGCATAGAATCAAACAGAGTAATCCGCTTTTGTTAAAACTGATACATAATTTGCTCTTATTTTCGAGAATAAGACGTTTTCAATATGCTTGATAAAATTTTTCTTGTTTATAGCAAGGAATCGTTTAAAATAAGCTGTATTTGCTTAAACTGATACGTAATTCGATATTTATGCATGGATACGAAGTTTTCAGTTTCTTTGACGTGAAATTTCTTGTTGCAAAAGGTAATACTTTGCTTTAAAACAACGCTTTATATGGTAATATGTGGTTTTGCATCTGCCCCATAAAAGTTCATTAGTTTCGAATCATAAATTCGTTTGAAATAAACAGTGCTGGTCAAAACTATAATGTGAATTATTTCTTTGAGACGAAATTTAAAGTTTTCATTAAGTTTTATACAAGTTTACTCTATTCTAAGTAAAGGAGTAATCAGGATAAATTGCTTTTATCTAGAGTAATATATAATTTGCAGTTTTCAGCCAGAATAAGACGTTTTTAATCTTTTTAATGTAAGTTTTCGTGTTCAAGACAAAAGATCGTCTAAAATAAGCAGTTTTTGTCCAGACTGAAACGTAGTTCGAATTTCTGTGCCTGAATAAGGGGTTTTCAGTTTCTTTGATGTAAGGTTTCTTGTTTGTAACAATGAATTAACAAAAATATTTGGTTTTTATCCAAACTGTGGCATGAATCAGCTTTAAGACTATAACGCAAATCTTTTGTTTTGTGCTAAAATAAGACGTTTTTAGTCAGTTTGATATAAGTTTTCTTGTTCAAAGCAAAATATTGTCGAAAATCAACCGTTTTTGTCTAAACTGATACAAAATTCGGTGGTTTGTGTCCGAATATAAAGTTTTCAGATTCTTTAATGTTAGGTTTGCTGCTTCTAACAAAGAATCAACGAAAATATTTTGTTTTAATACAAACTGCAATATAAAATGTCTTTATAGGACAAAACATGATGTTTGGCATCTGTTTAATAAAAATTTACTCGTTTGGAAGCATAGAATCATTCCAAATAAGCTATTCTCGTCGAAACTATAATGTAATTAGTATTTTGTGCTAGAATACAGCGTTTTTGTTAGATTTATTAACAATTTTGTCTATTTTAAGCAATGAAACGAATAGGATTGCTGCCTTTATCTAAAGTGATACATAAATTGCTCTTTTATGCCAGATTAATACGTTTTTAGTCTGTTCGATGTAAGTTTTCTTGTTCAAAGCAAAAGATCGTCTAAAATAAGCCGTTTTTGTTTGAACTGATGAACAATTCAGACTGAGAGTCAACAAAAATAATTTATTTTAATCCAAACTGATACTTTTTGACCCTATAAAAGTCCTATAAGAGTCCGAGATACGCCGTTCTCGTCAAGTCTATAACGTAATTCGTTTTTTTGTGTCAGAATACGACGTTTTCTGTCTGTTTAATATAAGTTTTTAATAATAATAATAATAATAATAACAATAATAATAATAATAATAATAATAATAATAATAATAATAATAATAATAATAATAATAATAATAATAATAATAATAATAATAATAATAATAAAAATAATTATACTAATAATAGTAATAATAATAATAATAATAATAAAAATAATAATAGTAATAAAAGTAAGCTTAGTTTTCTAAGCAAAAATGAAGCTTATTTTGTGTGTTATATGAGCGTTTTCTCATTTCTATGCAAGAGATCATCTGTGATCTGTGTTTTTAGGCAAGAAATTGTCTAAAATTAATAACTCATTTTAAAACTGGTATAAAAACATTTACAATACAAAAGTTAATAATAATAATAATAATAATAATATAATAATAATAATAATAATAATAATAATAATAATAATAATAATAATAATAATAATAATGAATGAAGCTTATTTTGTGTGTTATATGAGCGTTTTCTCATTTCTATGCAAGAGATCATCTGTGATCTGTGTTGTTAGGCAAGAAATTGAATAAAATTAATAACTCATTTTAAAACTGGTATAAAAACATTTACTATACAAAAGTTAATAATAATAATAATAATAATAATAATAATAATAATAATAATAATAATAATAATAATAATAATAATAGTAATAAATAAAATAATAATATTAATAATAATAATAATAATAATAATAATAATAATAATAATAATAATAATAATAATGATAATAATACTTATAATAATGAATTTCTTTCTAAATTAAAGCTTAGTTTTTTTAAGCAAAAATGATGCTTATTTTGTGTTATCTGAGCGTTTTCTCATTTCTATGCAAGAGATCATCTGTGATCTGTGTTTTTAGGCAAGAAATTGTCTAAAACTAATAATTCATTTTAAAACTGTTATAAAAACATTTACTATACAAAAGTTATAATCGGTTATTAATAATAATAATAATAATAATAATTATTATAATAATAATAATTATAATAATAATAATAATAATAATAATAATAATAATAATAATAATAATAATAATAATAATAATAATAATAGTAGTAATAAAAGTAAGCTTAGTTTTCTAAGCAAAAATAAAGCTTATTTTGTGTTATATGAGCGTTTTCTCATTTCTATGCAAAAGATCATGTGTGATCAGTGTTTTTAGGCAATCTTAGCCATTTTATAGTTTTTAGGCAAGAAATTGGCTAAAATTAATCACTCATTTTAAAACTGGTATAAAAACAATACTATACAAAAGTTAAAATCGGTTTTTAATAATAATAATTATAATAATAATAATAATAATAATAATAATAATAATAATAATAATAATAATAATAATAATAATAACAATAATAATAATAATAATAATAATAATAATAATAATAATAATAATAATAATAATAACAATAATAATAATAAAAATAATAATAATAGTAATAAAAGTAAGCTTAGTTTTCTAAGCAAAAATGAAGCTTATTTTGTGTGTTATATGAGTGTTTTCTCATTTCTATGCAAGAAATCATCTGTGATCTGTGTTTTTAGGCAAGAAATTGTCTAAAATTAATAACTCATTTTAAAACTGGTATAAAATCATTTACTATACAAAAGTTAATAATAATAATAATAACAATAATAATAATAATAATAATAATAGTAATAGTACCAAAAGTAATAATAATAATAATAATACTTTTAATAAGGAAAAATGGAGCTTATTTTGCGTGTTACATGAGCGTTTTCTCATTTCTATGCAAAAGATCATGTGTGATGTGTATTTTTAGGCAATCTAAACCATTTTATAGTTTTTAATATTTAACAAAAATTTGCTTTAAAATAAAATGTTTGAAAAAGTAAAATTAAACTAAATTAATTGTGTCTAACACTTTAGTAGAGGAAAAAGGAGGAGACATAAAAGTCACTAAAGTCTTCAGAGTCGTTTTTGAATGCTGCATTTTCGTCTTCCTCTCAAACATTGAAAACTGAATTACATTTTTGTTCAGTAACTGTAACAATTTTTACTTTGGTTCTTTGCTTATATCTCGAAAACAATTACTCCTATCAATTTTTATCTTTTTTTCAAAATTAAAGCTGATAAAATTTCCTACAAAATAGTTATTTGCATTTCTCATGTAGGACTAACCATAAGCGAGATATAAGTTTGAAAATAATTAATATTTAAAAAAAAAGTGCTTTAACAGAAAATGTTTTGTGATTTAAAATACACTTAATTTATTAGGTCCAATACTTTATTAGAAGAAAAAGGAGGTGACATATAAGTCACTGAAGTCTTCAGAGTCGATTTTAAATGCTGCATTTTCGTCTTCGTCTCAAACATTGAAAACTGAATTACATTTTTGTTCAGTAACAGTTACAGTTTTCTTATTGGTTTTTTGCTTATATCTCGAAAACAGTTACTTCTATCAATTTTTATCTTTCTTTTAAAATTAAAGCTGATAAAATTTTCTACAAAATAGTTAATTGCATTTTTCATGTAAGACTAACCATAAGCGAGATATAAGTTTAAAAATTATTAATATTTAAAAAAAAAGTGCTTTAACAGAAAATGTCTTGTGATTTAAAATACACTTAATTTATTGGGTCCAATACTTTATTAGAAGAAAAAGGAGGTGACATAAAAGTCGCTGAAGTCTTCAGAGTCGTTTTTAAATGCTGCATTTTCGTCTTCGTCTCAAACATTGAAAATTGAATTACATTTTTGTTCAGTAACAGTTACAGTATTCTTATTGGTTTTTTGCTTATATCTCGAAAACAGTTACTCCTATCAATTGTTATCTTTCTTTCAAAATTAAAGCTGATAAAATTTCCTACAAAATAGTTATTTGCATTTCTTTGTAAGACCAACCATAAGCGAGTTATAGAGTTAGATATAAATAATATTTAACAAATGTTATTGTTATTAATATGACGACTAAAGACGACTCTGAAACCTTTAATGACATTTATGTCTTCTCCTTTTATTATATTTATTTTTATTTATATAATTATTTTGTAGGAAATTTTATCAGCTTTAATTTTAGTAAAAAGATAAAAATTGATAGGAGTAACAGTTTTCGAGATATAAGCAAGAAACCAAAAAACTGTTACCTTAATTAAGCGCTTGCATATAAGCAAATTTAGTACTAAAAACAACTCTGAAGACTTTGGTGATTTTTATGTCTTTTCCTTTTTCCTCTACTAAAGTGTTAGACCCAATTAAATTAGTTTAATATCGGTTTTTCAAACATTTTATTTTAAAGCAAATTTTTGTTAAAGATTATTTATATCCAACTCTATAACTCGCTTATGGTTGGTCCTACAAAAAAATGGAAATAACTATTTTGTAGGAAATTTTATCAGCTTTAATTTTGAAAAAAAGATAAAAATTGATACGAGTAACTGTTTTCGAGATATAAGCAAGAAACCAAAAAACTGTTACCTTAATAAAGCGCTTGCATATAAGCAAATTTAGTACTATTAGTATTATTATTATTAATGTTATTGTTATTAATATGACGACTAAGGACCACTCTGAAACATTTAGTGAATTTTATGTCTTCTCCTTTTTCCTATACTAAAGTGTTAGACCCAATTAATTTAGTTTAATTTCGGTTTTTCAAACATTTTATTTTAAAGCAAATTTTTGTTAAAGATTATTTATATCAAACTCTATAACTCGCTTATGGTTGGTCTTACAAAAGAAATGCAAATAACTATTTTGTAGGAAATTTTATCAGCTTTAATTTTGAAAGAAAGATAAAAATTAATAGGAGTAATTGTTTTCGAGATATAAGCAAAAAACCAAAGTGAAAACTGTTACAGTTACTGAACAAAAATGTAATTCAGTTTTCAATGTTTGAGACGAAGACGAAAATGCAGCATTTAAAAACGACTCTGAAGACTTCAGTGACTTTTATGTCACCTCCTTTTTCTTCTAATAGAGTATTGGTCCCAATAAATTAAGTGTATTTTAAATCACAAGACATTTTCTGTTAAAGCACTTTTTTTTTAAATATTAATTATTTTCAAACTTCTATCTCGCTTATGGTTAGTCCTACATAAAAAATGCAAATAACTATTTTGTAGGAAATTTTATCAGCTTTAATTTTAGTAGAAAGATAAAAATTGATAGGAGTAACTGTTTTCGAGATATAAGCAAGAAACTGTTACCTTAATTAAGCGCTTGCATATATGCAAATTTAGTAATATTAGTATTATTATTATTAATGTTATTGTTATTAATAGGACGACTAAAGACGACACTGAAACATTTAGTGACTTTTATGTCTTCTCCTTTTTCCTCTACTAAAGTGTTAGACACAATTAATTTAGTTTAATTCCGGTTTTTCAAGCATTTTATTTTAAAGCAAATTTTTGTTAAATATTATTTATATCCAACTCTATAACTCGTTTATGCTTGGTCCTACAAGAAAAATGTTAATAACTATTTTGTTGGAAATTTTATCAGCTTTAATTTTGAAAGAAAGATAAAATTTGATAGGAGTAACTGTTTTCGAGATATAAGCAAAAAACCAATAAGAAAACTGTAACTGTTACTGAACAAAAATGTAACTCAGTTTTCAATGTTTGAGACGAAGACAAAAATGTAGCATTTATTTAAGAGTCGTTTTTAATCGTCATATAAATAACAATAACATTAATAATAATAATACTAATAATACTAAATTTGCTTATATGCAAACGCTTAATTAAGGTAACAGTTTTTTGGTTTCTTGATTATATCTCGAAAACAGTTACTCCTATCAATTTTTTTTTTTTGCTAAAATTAAAGCTGATAAAATTTCCTACAAAATAGTTATTTGCATTTTTCATGTAGGACTAACCATAAGCGAGATATAAGTTTGAAAATAATTTTTATTTAAAAAAAAAGTGCTTTAACAGAAAATGTCTTGTGATTTAAAATACACTTAATTTATTGGGTCCAATACTTTATTAGAAGAAAAAGGAGGTGACATAAAAGTCACTGACGTCTTCAGAGTCGTTTTTAAATGCTGCACTTTTGTCTTCGTCTCAAACATTGAAAACTGAGTTACATTTTTGTTCAGTAACAGTTACAGTTTTCTTATTGGTTTTTTGCTTATATCTCGAAAACAGTTACTCCTATCAAATTTTACCTTTCTTTCAAAATTAAAGCTGATAAAATTTCCAACAAAATAGTTATTTACATTTTTCTTGTAGGACCAAGCATAAACGAGTTATAGAGTTGGATATAAATAATATTTAACAAAAATTTGCTTTAAAATAAAATGCTTGAAAAACCGGAATTAAACTAAATTAATTGTGTCTAACACTTTAGTAGAGGAAAAAGGAAAAGACATAAAAGTCACTAAATGTTTCAGAGTCGTCTTTAGTCGCCCTATTAATAACAATAACATTAATAATAATAATACTAATATTACTAAATTTGCTTATATGCAAGCGCTTAATTAAGGTAACAGTTTCTTGCTTATATCTCGAAAACAGTTACTCCTATCAATTTTTATCTTTTTACTAAAATTAAAGCTGATAAAATTTCCTACAAAATAGTTATTTGCATTTTTTATGTAGGACTAACCATAAGCGAGATAGAAGTTTGAAAATAATTAATATTTAAAAAAAAAGTGCTTTAACAGAAAATGTCTTGTGATTTAAAATACACTTAATTTATTGGGACCAATACTCTATTAGAAGAAAAAGGAGGTGACATAAAAGTCACTGAAGTCTTCAGAGTCGTTTTTAAATGCTGCATTTTCGTCTTCGTCTCAAACATTGAAAACTGAATTACATTTTTGTTCAGTAACTGTAACAGTTTTCACTTTGGTTTTTTGCTTATATCTCGAAAACAATTACTCCTATCAATTTTTATCTTTCTTTCAAAATTAAAGCTGATAAAATTTCCTACAAAATAGTTATTTGCATTTCTTTTGTAAGACCAACCATAAGCGAGTTATAGAGTTGGATATAAATAATCTTTAACAAAAATTTGCTTTAAAATAAAATGTTTGAAAAACCGAAATTAACCTAAATTAATTGGGTCTAACACTTTAGTATAGGAAAAAGGAGAAGACATAAAAGTCACTAAATGTTTCAGAGTCGTCTTTAGTCGTCATATTAATAACAATAACATTAATAATAATAATACTAATAGTACTAAATTTGCTTATATTCAAGCGCTTTATTAAGGTAACAGTTTTTTGGTTTCTTGCTTATATCTCGAAAACAGTTACTCCTATCAATTTTTACCTTTTTTTCAAAATTAAAGCTGATAAAATTTCCTACAAAATAGTTATTTCCATTTTTTTGTAGGACCAACCATAAGCGAGTTATAGAGTTGGATATAAATAATCTTTAACAAAAATTTGCTTTAAAATAAAATGTTTGAAAAACTGATATTAAACTAAATTAATTGGGTCCAACACTTTAGTAGAGGAAAAAGGAGAAGACATAAAAATCACCAAAGTCTTCAGAGTTGTTTTTAGTACTAAATTTGCTTATATGCAAGCGCTTAATTAAGGTAACAGTTTTTTGGTTTCTTGCTTATATCTCGAAAACAGTTACTCCTATCAATTTTTATTTTTTTACTAAAATTAAAGCTGATAAAATTTCCTACAAAATAGTAATTTGCATTTTTCATGTAGGACTAACCATAAGCGAGATATAAGTTTAAAAATAATTAATATTTAAAAAAAAAGTGCTTTAACAGAAAATGTCTTGTGATTTAAAATACACTTAATTTATTGGGTCCAATACTTTATTAGAAGAAAAAGGAGGTGACATAAAAGTCACCAAAGTCTTGAGAGTCGTTCTTAGTCGTCATATCAATAACAATAACATTAATAATAATAATAATACTAATAGTACTAAATTTGCTTATATGCAAGCGCTTAATTAAGGTAACAGTTTCTTGCTTATATCTCGAAAACTTACATTTTTGTTCAGTAACTGTAACAGTTTTTACTTTGGTTTTTTGCTTATATCTCGAAAACAATTACTCCTATCAATTTTTATCTTTCAAAATTAAAGCTGATAAAATTTCCTACAAAATAGTTATTTGCATTTCTTTTGTAAGACCAACCATAAGCGAGTTATAGAGTTGGATATAAATAATCTTTATCAAAAATTTGCTTTAAAATATAATGTTTGAAAAACCGAAATTAAATTGAGTCTAACACTTTAGTATAGGAAAAAGGAGAAGACATAAAAGTCACCAAAGTCTTCAAAGTCGTTTTTAGTCGTCATATTAATAACAATAACATTAATAATAATAATAATGCTGCATTTTTGTCTTCGTCTCAAACATTGAAAACTGAATTACATTTTTGTTCAGTAACAGTTACAGTTTTCTTATTGGTTTTTTGCTTATATCTCGAAAACAGTTACTCCTATCAATTTTTATCTTTCTTTCAAAATTAAAGCTGATAAAATTTCCTACAAAATAGTTATTTGCATTTTTCTTGTAGGACCAACCATAAGCGAGTTATAGAGTTGGATATAAATAATATTTAACAAAAACTTACTTTAAAATAAAATGTTTGAAAAACTAAAATTAAACTAAATTAATTGTGTCTAACACTTTAGTAGAGGAAAAAGGAGAAGACATAAAGGTCACTAAAGGTTTCAGAGTCGTCTTTTGTCGTCATATTAATAACAATAACATTAATAATAATACTAATAGTACTAAATTTGCTTACATGCAAACGCTTAATTAGGGTAACAGTTTTTTGGTTTCTTGCTTATATCTGGAAAACAGTTACTTATATCAATTTTTATCTTTTTACTAAAATTAAAGCCGATAAAATTTTCTACAAAATAGTTATTTGCATTTTTCATGTAAGACTAACCATAAGCGAGATATAAGTTTAAAAATTATTAATATTTAAAAAAAAAGTGCTTTAACAGAAAATGTCTTGTGATTTAAAATACACTTAATTTATTGGGTCCAATACTTTATTAGAAGAAAAAGGAGGTGACATAAAAGTCGCTGAAGTCTTCAGAGTCGTTTTTAAATGCTGCATTTTCGTCTTCGTCTCAAACATTGAAAACTGAATTACATTTTTGTTCAGTAACTGTAACAGTTTTTACTTTGGTTTTTTGCTTATATCTCGAAAACAATTACTCCTATCAATTTTTATCTCTCTTTCAAAATTAAAGCTGATAAAATTTCCTACAAAATAGTTATTTGCATTTTTCATGTAGGACTAACTATAAGCGAGATATAAGTTTGAAAATAATTAATATTTAAAAAAAAAGTGCTTTAACAGAAAATGTCTTGTGATTTAAAATACACTTAATTTAATGGGTCCAATACTTTATTAGAAGAAAAAGGAGGTGACATAAAAGTCACTGAAATCTTCAGAGTCGTTTTTAAATGCTGCATTTTCGTCTTCGTCTCAAACATTGAAAACTAAATTACATTTTTGTTCAGTAACTGTAACAGTTTTTACTTTGGTTTTTTGCTTATATCTCGAAAACAATTACTCCTATCAATTTGTGTTTTTTTTTCAAAATCAAAGCTGATAAAATTTCCTACAAAATAGTTATTGGCATTTTTTTTGTAGGACCAACCATAAGCGAGTTATAGAGTTGGATATAAATAATCTTTAACAAAAATTTGCTTTAAAATAAAATGTTTGAAATACTGAAATTAAACTAAATTAATTGTATCTAACACTTTAGTATAGGAAAAAGGAGAAGACATAAAAGTCACCAAAGTCAACCATAAGCGAGATATAAGTTTGAAAATAATTAATATTTAAAAAAAAAGTGCTTTAACAGAAAATGTCTTGTGATTTAAAATACACTTAATTTAATGGGTCCAATACTTTATTAGAAGAAAAAGGAGGTGACATAAAAGTCACTGAAGTCTTCAGAGTCGATTTTAAATGCTGCATTTTCGTCTTTGTCTCAAACATTGAAAACTGAATTACATTTTTGTTTAGTAACAGTTACAGTTTTCTTATTGGTTTTTTGCTTATATCTCGAAAACAGTTACTCCTATCAATTTTTATCTTTCTTTCAAAATCAAAGCTGATAAAATTTCCTACAAAATAGTTATTGGCATTTTTTTTGTAGGACTAACCATAAGCGAGTTATAGAGTTGGATATAAATAATCTTTAACAAAAATTTGCTTTAAAATAAAATGTTTGAAAAACCGAAATTAAACTAAATTAATTAAAACTAACACTTTAGTTGAGGAAAAAGGAGAAGACATAAAAGTCACCAAAGTCTTGAGAGTCGTTTTTAGTCGTCATATTAATAACAATAACATTAATAATAATAATACTAATAGTACTAAATTTGCTTATATGCAAGCGCTTTATTAAGGTAACAGTTTTTTGGTTTCTTGCTTATATCTCGAAAACAGTCACTCCTATCAATTTTTATCTTTTTACTAAAATTAAAGCTGATAAAAATTTCTACAAAATAGTTATTTGTATTTTTCTTGTAGGACCAAGCATAAGCGAGTTATAGAGATAGATATAAATAATATTTAACAAAAATTTGCTTTAAAATAAAATGTTTGAAATACTGAAATTAAACTAAATTAATTGTGTCTAACACTTTAGTATAGGAAAAAGGAGAAGACATAAATGTCACCAAAGTCTTCAGAGTCGTTTTTAGTCGTCATATTAATAACAATAACATTAATAATAATAATACTAATAGTACTAAATTTGCTTATATGCAAGCGCTTTATTAAGGTAACAGTTTTTTGGTTTCTTGCTTATATCTCGAAAACAGTTACTCCTATCAATTTTTATTTGTTTACTAAAATTAAAGCTGATAAAATTTCCTACAAAATAGTTATTTGCATTTTTCATGTAGGACTAACCATAAGCGAGATATAAGTTTGAAAATAATTAATATTTAAAAAAAAAGTGCTTTAACAGAAAATGTCTTGTGATTTAAAATACACTTAATTTATTGGGTCCAATACTTTATTAGAAGAAAAAGGAGGTGACATAAAAGTCACTGACGTCTTCAGAGTCGTTTTTAAATGCTGTATTTTTGTCTTTGTCTCAAACATTGAAAACTGAGTTACATTTTTGTTCAGTAACAGTTACAGTTTTCTTATTGGTTTTTTGCTTATATATCGAAAACAGTTACTCCTATCAAATTTTATCTTTCTTTCAAAATTAAAGCTGATAAAATTTCCAACCAAATAGTTATTAACATTTTTCTTGTAGGACCAAGCATAAACGAGTTATAGAGTTGGATATAAATAATATTTAACAAAAATTTGCTTTAAAATAAAATGCTTGAAAAACCGGAATTAAACTAAATTAATTGTGTCTAACACTTTAGTAGAGGAAAAAGGAAAAGACATAAAAGTCACTAAATGTTTCAGAGTCGTCTTTAGTCGCCCTATTAATAACAATAACATTAATAATAATAATACTAATATTACTAAATTTGCTTATATGCAAGCGCTTAATTAAGGTAACAGTTTCTTGCTTATATCTCGAAAACAGTTACTCCTATCAATTTTTATCTTTTTACTAAAATTAAAGCTGATAAAATTTCCTACAAAATAGTTATTTGCATTTTTTATGTAGGACTAACCATAAGCGAGATAGAAGTTTGAAAATAATTAATATTTAAAAAAAAAGTGCTTTAACAGAAAATGTCTTGTGATTTAAAATACACTTAATTTATTGGGACCAATACTCTATTAGAAGAAAAAGGAGGTGACATAAAAGTCACTGAAGTCTTCAGAGTCGTTTTTAAATGCTGCATTTTCGTCTTCGTCTCAAACATTGAAAACTGAATTACATTTTTGTTCAGTAACTGTAACAGTTTTCACTTTGGTTTTTTGCTTATATCTCGAAAACAATTACTCCTATCAATTTTTATCTTTCTCTCAAAATTAAAGCTGATAAAATTTCCAACAAAATAGTTATTTGCATTTCTTTTGTAAGACCAACCATAAGCGAGTTATAGAGTTGGATATAAATAATCTTTAACAAAAATTTGCTTTAAAATAAAATGCTTGAAAAACCGGAATTAAACTAAATTAATTGTGTCTAACACTTTAGTAGAGGAAAAAGGAAAAGACATAAAAGTCACTAAATGTTTCAGAGTCGTCTTTAGTCGCCCTATTAATAACAATAACATTAATAATAATAATACTAATATTACTAAATTTGCTTATATGCAAGCGCTTAATTAAGGTAACAGTTTCTTGCTTATATCTCGAAAACAGTTACTCCTATCAATTTTTATCTTTTTACTAAAATTAAAGCTGATAAAATTTCCTACAAAATAGTTATTTGCATTTTTTATGTAGGACTAACCATAAGCGAGATAGAAGTTTGAAAATAATTAATATTTAAAAAAAAAGTGCTTTAACAGAAAATGTCTTGTGATTTAAAATACACTTAATTTATTGGGACCAATACTCTATTAGAAGAAAAAGGAGGTGACATAAAAGTCACTGAAGTCTTCAGAGTCGTTTTTAAATGCTGCATTTTCGTCTTCGTCTCAAACATTGAAAACTGAATTACATTTTTGTTCAGTAACTGTAACAGTTTTCACTTTGGTTTTTTGCTTATATCTCGAAAACAATTACTCCTATCAATTTTTATCTTTCTTCCAAAATTAAAGCTGATAAAATTTCCTACAAAATAGTTATTTGCATTTCTTTTGTAAGACCAACCAGAAGCGAGTTATAGAGTTGGATATAAATAATCTTTAACAAAAATTTGCTTTAAAATAAAATGTTTGAAAAACCGAAATTAACCTAAATTAATTGGGTCTAACACTTTAGTATAGGAAAAAGGAGAAGACATAAAAGTCACTAAATGTTTCAGAGTCGTCTTTAGTCGTCATATTAATAACAATAACATTAATAATAATAATACTAATAGCACTAAATTTGCTTATATTCAAGCGCTTTATTAAGGTAACAGTTTTTTGGTTTCTTGCTTATATCTCGAAAACAGTTACTCCTATCAATTTTTACCTTTTTTTCAAAATTAAAGCTGATAAAATTTCCTACAAAATAGTTATTTCCATTTTTTTGTAAGACCAACCATAAGCGAGTTATAGAGTTGGATATAAATAATCTTTAACAAAAATTTGCTTTAAAATAAAATGTTTGAAAAACTGATATTAAACTAAATTAATTGGGTCCAACACTTTAGTAGAGGAAAAAGGAGAAGACATAAAAATCACCAAAGTCTTCAGAGTTGTTTTTAGTACTAAATTTGCTTATATGCAAGCGCTTAATTAAGGTAACAGTTTTTTGGTTTCTTGCTTATATCTCGAAAACAGTTACTCCTATCAATTTTTATCTTTTTACTAAAATTAAAGCTGATAAAATTTCCTACAAAATCGTAATTTGCATTTTTCATGTAGGACTAACCATAAGCGAGATATAAGTTTAAAAATAATTAATATTTAAAAAAAAAGTGCTTTAACAGAAAATGTCTTGTGATTTAAAATACACTTAATTTATTGGGTCCAATACTTTATTAGAAGAAAAATGAGGTGACATAAAAGTCACCAAAGTCTTGAGAGTCGTTCTTAGTCGTCATATCAATAACAATAACATTAATAATAATAATAATACTAATAGTACTAAATTTGCTTATATGCAAGCGCTTAATTAAGGTAACAGTTTCTTGCTTATATCTCGAAAACTTTCATTTTTGTTCAGTAACTGTAACATTATTATTAACTTTTGTATAGTAAATGATTTTATACCAGTTTTAAAATGAGTTATTAATTTTAGACAATTTCTTGCCTAAAAACACAGATCACAGATGATTTCTTGCATAGAAATGAGAAAACACTCATATAACACACAAAATAAGCTTCATTTTTGCTTAGAAAACTAAGCTTACTTTTATTACTATTATTATTATTTTTATTATTATTATTGTTATTATTATTATTATTATTATTATTATTATTATTATTATTATTATTATTATTATTGTTATTATTATTATTATTATCATTATTATTATTATTATTATTATTATTATAATTATTATTATTTAAAAACCGATTTTAATTTTGTATAGTATTGTTTTTATACCAGTTTTAAAATGAGTGATTGATTTTAGCCAATTTCTTGCTTAAAAACTATAAAATGGCTAAGATTGTCTAAAAACACTGATCACACATGATCTTTTGCATAGAAATGAGAAAACGCTCATATAACACAAAATAAGCTTTATTTTTGCTTAGAAAACTAAGCTTACTTTTATTACTACTATTATTATTATTTTTATTATTATTATTATTATTATTATTATTATTATTATTGTTATTATTATTATTATTATTATTATTATTATTATTATTATTATTATTATTGTTATTATTATTATTATTATTACTATTATTATTATTATTATTAACTTTTGTATAGTAAATGTTTTTATACCAGTTTTAAAATGAGTTATTAATTTTAGACAATTTCTTGCTTAAAAACACAGATCACAGATGATCTCTTGCATAGAAATGAGAAAACGCTCATATAACACACAAAATAAGCTTCATTTTTGCTTAGAAAACTAAGCTTACTTTTATTACTATTATTATTTTTATTATTATTATTATTATTATTACTATTATTAGTATAATTATTTTTATTATTATTATTATTATTATTATTATTATTATTATTATTATTATTATTATTGTTATTATTATTATTATTATTATTAAAAACTTATATTAAACAGACAGAAAACGTCGTATTCTGACACAAAAAAACGAATTACGTTATAGACTTGACGAGAACGGCGTATCTCGGACTCTTATAGGACTTTTATAGGGTCAAAAAGTATCAGTTTGGATTAAAATAAATTATTTTTGTTGACTCTCAGTCTGAATTGTTCATCAGTTCAAATAAAAACGGCTTATTTTAGACGATCTTTTGCTTTGAACAAGAAAACTTACATCGAACAGACTAAAAACGTATTAATCTGGCATAAAAGAGCAATTTATGTATCACTTTAGATAAAGGCAGCTAATCCTATTCGTTTCATTGCTTAAAATAGACAAAATTGTTAATAAATCTAACAAAAACACTGTATTCTAGCACAAAATACTAATTACATTATAGTTTCGACGAGAATAGCTTATTTGAAATGATTCTATGCTTCCAAACGAGTAAATTTTTATTAAACAGATGCCAAACATCATGTTTTGTCCTATGAAGACATTTTATATTGCAGTTTGTATTAAAACAAAATATTTTCGTTGATTCTTTGTTAGAAGCAGCAAACCTAACATTAAAGAATCTGAAAACTTTGTATTCGGACACAAACCACCGAATTTTGTATCAGTTTAGACAAAAACGGTAGATTTTCGACAATATTTTGCTTTGAACAAGAAAACTTATATCAAACTGACTAAAAACGTCTTATTTTAGCACAAAACAAAAGATTTGCGTTATAGTCTTAAAGCTGATTCATGCCACAGTTTGGATAAAAACCAAATATTTTTGTTAATTCATTGTTACAAACAAGAAACCTTACATCAAAGAAACTGAAAACCCCTTATTCAGGCACAGAAATTCGAATTACGTTTCAGTCTGGACAAAAACTGCTTATTTTAGACGATCTTTTGTCTTGAACACGAAAACTTACATTAAAAAGATTAAAAACGTCTTATTCTGGCTGAAAACTGCAAATTATATATTACTCTAGATAAAAGCAATTTATCCTGATTACTCGTTTACTTAGAATAGAGTAAACTTGTATAAAACTTAATGAAAACTTTAAATTTCGTCTCAAAGAAATAATTTACATTATAGTTTTGACCAGCTCTGTTTATTTCAAACGAATTTATCATTCGAAACTAATGAACTTTTATGGGGCAGATGCAAAACCACATATGACCATATAAAGCGTTGTTTTAAAGCAAAGTATTTCTTTTTGCAACAAGAAATTTCACGTCAAAGAAACTGAAAACTTCGTATCCATGCATAAATATCGAATTACGTATCAGTTTAAGCAAATACAGCTTATTTTGAACGATTCCTTGCTATAAACAAGAAAAATTTTATCAAGCATATTGAAAACGTCTTATTCTCGAAAATAAGAGCAAATTATGTATCAGTTTTAACAAAAGCGGATTACTCTGTTTGATTCTATGCTTAGAGTAGAGTAAACTACTATAAAACGTAATGAAAACTCTATATTCAAGCTCAAAAGAACAAATTACGTTATAGTTTTGGCAAAAAAAAATATTTCGGACGATTACATACTTCGAAGTAAGCAAACTTTAATTGAACAAGTGCAAAAGCTAATACTTTGCTTTAAAATAACGATTTATGTGGTAATATGGTATTTTGCATCTGTCCTATAAAAGTTTACTCGTTTCGCTCCATTGAATCATTCGAAATAAATTATTTTAACACAACAACAGCGAAAATAATTTGTTTTTGTTTAAACTGTTACATAAGTCGCTTTTATAAAACGAACTAAGACGTTTGGCATTTGTTTAGTGAAAGTTTTCTCGTTTGGGGGCATAAAATCGTTTGAAATTAACAGTTCTGGTCAAAACTATAACGTAAATTATTTCTTTGAGACAAAATTTAACGTTTTCATTAAGTTTTATACAAGTTTGCTCTATTCTAAGCAAAGGAGTAATCAGGATAAACTGCTTTTATCCAAAGTAATACATAATTTGCAGTTTTGAGCCAGAATAAGACGTTTTTAATCTTTTTAATGTAAGTTTTCGTCTTCAAAAGAAAGAATCGTCTAAAATAAGCAATTTGTGTCTAGACTGAAACGTAATTTGATTTTCTGGGCCTGAATAAGAGGTTTTCAGTTTCTTTGATGTAAGGTTTCTTGTTTGTAACAATGAATAAACGAAAATCATTGGTTTTAATCCAAACTGTGACATAAATCGTTTTTTAAAGGCGAAATCAGACGTTTTGCCTCTGTTCAGTGAAAGTATACTGGTTTCAAAGCATAGAATCGTTTGAAATTAACAGTTCTCGTCAAGACTATAACGCAAATCTTTAAAGTGATACAAAGAAATAATTTACGTTATAGTTTTGACCAGAACTGATAATTTCAAACGATTTTATGCCCCCAAACGAGAAAACTTTCAATAAACAGATGCCAAACGTCTTAGTTCGTTTTATAAAAGCGATTTATGTTACAGTTTAAACAAAAACAAATTATTTTCGTTGTTGTTGTGTCAAAATAATTTCTTTCGAATGATTCAATGGAGCGAAACGAGTAAACTTTTATAGGACAGATGCAAAATACCATATTACCACATAAATCGTTATTTTAAAGCAAAGTATTAGCTTTTGCACTTGTTCAATTAAAGTTTGCTTACTTCGAAGTATGTAATCGTCCGAAATATTTTTTTTTTGCCAAAACTATAACGTAATTTGTTCTTTTGAGCTTGAATATAGAGTTTTCATTACGTTTTATAGTAGTTTACTCTACTCTAAGCATAGAATCAAATAGAGTAATCCGCTTTTGTCAAAACTGATACATAATTTGCTTTTATTTTCGAGAATAAGACGTTTTCAGTATGCTTGATAAAATTTTTCTTGTTTATAGCAATGAATCGTTTAAAATAAGCTGTATTTGCCTAAACTGATACGTAATTCGATATTTATGCATGGATACGAAGTTTTCAGTTTCTTTGACGTGAAATTTCTTGTTGCAAAAGGTAATACTTTGCTTTAAAACAACGCTTTATATGGTAATATGTGGTTTTGCATCTGCCCCATAAAAGTTCATTAGTTTCGAATCATAAATTCGTTTGAAATAAACAGTGCTGGTCAAAACTATGACGTAAAGTATTTTTTTGAGACTAAATTTAAAGTTTTCATTAAATTTTATACAAGTTTACTCTATTCTAAGTAAAGGAGTAATCAGGATAAATTGCTTTTATCTAGAGTAATATATAATTTGCAGTTTTCAGCCAGAATAAGACGTTTTTAATCTTTTTAATGTAAGTTTTCGTGTTCAAAACAAAGGATCGTCTAAAATAAGCAGCTTTTGTCCAGACTGAAACGTAATTCGAATTTCTGTGCCTGAATAAGGGGTTTTCAGTTTCTTTGATGTAAGGTTTCTTGTTTGTAACAATGAATTAACAAAAATAATTGGTTTTTATCCAAACTGTGTCATGAATCAGCTTCAAGACTATAACGCAAATCTTTTGTTTTGTGCTAAAATAAGACGTTTTTAGTCAGTTTGATATAAATTTTCTTGTTCAAAGCAAAATATTGTCGAAAATCAACCGTTTTTGTCTAAACTGATACAAAATTCGGTGGTTTGTGTCCGAATACAAAGTTTTCAGATTCTTTAATGTTAGGTTTGCTGCTTCTAACAAAGAATCAACGAAAATATTTTGATTTAATACAAACTGCAATATAAAATGTCTTTATAGGACAAAACATGATGTTTGGCATCTGTTTAATAAAAATTTACTCGTTTGGAAGCATAGAATCATTCCAAATAAGCTATTCTCGTCGAAACTATAATGTAATTAGTATTTTGTGCTAGAATACAGCGTTTTTGTTAGATTTATTAACAATTTTGTCTATTTTAAGCAATGAAACGAATAGGATTAGCTGCCTTTATCCAAAGTGATACATAAATTGCTCTTTTATGCCAGATTAATACGTTTTTAGTCTGTTCGATGTAAGTTTTCTTGTTCAAAGCAAAAGATCGTCTAAAATAAGCCGTTTTTGTTTGAACTGATGAACAATTCAGACTGAGAGTCAACAAAAATAATTTATTTTAATCCAAACTGATACTTTTTGACCCTATAAGAGTCCTATAAGAGTCCGAGATACGCCGTTCTCGTCAAGTCTATAACGTAATTCGTTTTTTTGTGTCAGAATACGACGTTTTCTGTCTGTTTAATATAAGTTTTTAATAATAATAATAATAACAATAATAATAATATTAATAATAATAATAATAATAATAATAATAATAATAATAATAATAATAATAATAATAATAAAAATAATAATACTAATAATAGTAATAATAATAATAATAATAATAAAAATAATAATAGTAATAAAAGTAAGCTTAGTTTTCTAAGCAAACATGAAGCTCTTTTTGTGTTATATGAGCGTTTTCTCATTTCTATGCAAGAAATCATCTGTGATCTGTGTTTTTAGGCAAGAAATTGTCTAAAATTAATAACTCATTTTAAAATTGGTATAAAAACATTTACTATACAAAAGTTAATAATAATAATAATAATAATAATAATAATAGTAATAAAAAATAATAATAATAATAATAATAATAATAATAATAATAATAATAATAATGATAATAATACTTATAATATTGAATTTCTTTCTAAATTAAAGCTTAGTTTTTCTAAGCAAAAATGATGCTTATTTTGTGTTATCTGAGCGTTTTCTCATTTCTATGCAAGAGATCATCTGTGATCTGTGTTTTTAGGCAATAAATTGTCTAAATTAATATAACTCATTTTAAAACTGGTATAAAAACCTTTACTATACAAAAGTTATAATCGGTTTTTAATAATAATAATATTAATAATAATAATAATAATAGTAATAATAATAATAATAATAATAAATATAATAATAATAGTAGTAATAAAAGTAAGCTTAGTTTTCTAAGCAAAAATGAAGCTTATTTTGTGTTATATGAGCGTTTTCTCATTTCTATGCAAAAGATCATGTGTGATCTGTGTTTTTAGGCAATCTAAGCCATTTTATAGTTTTTAGGCAAGAAATTGGCTAAAATTAATCACTCATTTTAAAACTGGTATAAAAACAATACTATACAAAAGTTATAATCGGTTTTTAATAATAATAATAATAATAATAATAATAATAATAATAATAATAATAATAATAATAATAATAATAATAATAATAACAATAATAATAATAATAATAATAATAACAATAATAATAATAATTAAAATAATAATAATAGTAATAAAAGTAAGCTTAGTTTTCTAAGCAAAAATAAAGCTTATTTTGTGTGTTATATGAGCGTTTTTAGGCAAGAAATTGTTTAAAATTAATAACTCATTTTAAAACTGGTATAAAAACATTTACTATACAAAAGTTAATAATAATAATAATAATAATAATAATAATAATAATAATAATAGTAATAAAAGAAATAATAATAATAATAATAATAATAATAATAATAATAATAATAATAATGATAATAATACTTATAATAATGAATTTCTTTCTAAATTAAAGCTTAGTTTTTCTAAGCAATAATGATGCTTATTTTGTGTTATCTGAGCGTTTTCTCATTTCTATGCAAGAGATCATCTGTGATCTGTGTTTTTAGACAAGAAATTGTCTAAAATTAATAACTCATTTTAAAACTGGTATAAAAACATTTACTATACAAAAGTTATAATCGGTTTTTAATAATAATAATATTAATAATAATAATAATAATAATAATAATAATAATAGTAATAATAATAATAATAATAATAATAAAAATAATAATAATAGTAGTAATAAAAGTAAGCTTAGTTTTCTAAGCAAAAATGAAGCTTATTTTGTGTTATATGAGCGTTTTATCATTTCTATGCAAAAGATCATGTGTGATGTGTGTTTTAGGCAATCTAAGCCATTTTATAGTTTTTAATATTTAACAAAAATTTGCTTTAAAATAAAATGTTTGAAAAACTGAAATTAAACTAAATTAATTGTGTCTAACACTTTAGTAGAGGAAAAAGGAGGAGACATAAAAGTCACTAAAGTCTTAGAGTTGTCTTTAGTCGTCATATTAATAACAATAACATTTATAATAACAATACTAGTAGTACTAAATTTGCTTATATGCAAGCGCTTAATTAAAGTAACAGTTTTTTTGTTTTTTGCTTATATCTCGAAAACAGTTACTCCTATCAATTTTTACTTTTTCACCAAAATTAAAGGTGATAAAATTTCCTACAAAATAGTTATTTGCATTTTTCATGTAGAACTAACCATAAGCGAGATATAAGTTTGAAAGTAATTAATAATTAAAAAAAAGTGTTTTAACAGAAAATGTCTTGTGATTTATAATAAACTTAATTTATTGGGTCCAATACTTTATTAGAAGAAAAAAGAGGTGACATAAAAGTCACTGAAGTTTTCAGAGTCGTTTTTAAATGCTGCATTTTTGTCTTCGTCTCAAACATTGAAAACTGAATTACATTTTTGTTCAGTAACAGTTACAGTTTTCTTATTGGTTTTTTGCTTATATCTCGAAAACAGTTACTTCTATCAAATTTTATCTTTCTTTCACAATTAAAGCTAATAAAATTTCCAACAAAATAGTTATTTGCACCTCCTTTTTCTTCTAATTAAGTATTGGACCCAATAAATTAAGTGTATTTTAAATCACAAGACATTTTCTGTTAAAACACATTTTTTTTTTAATTATTAATTATTTTCAAACTTATATCTCGCTTATGGTTTGTTCTACATGAAAAATGCAAATAACTATTTTGCAGGAAATTTTATCATCTTTAATTTTGGTGAAAAGTTAAAAATTGATAGGAGTAACTGTTTTCGAGATATAAGCAAGAAACCAAAAAACTATTACCTTAATGCAGCGTTTGCATATAAGCAAATTTAGTACTATTAGTTTATTAATGTTATTGTTATTAATATGACGACTAAAGACGATTCTGAAACCTTTAAAGACTTTTATGTCTTCTCCTTTTTCCTCCACTAAAGTGTTAGACACAATTAATTTAGTTTAATTTCAGTTTTTCAAACATTTTATTTTAAAGCAAATTTTTGTTAAAAATTATTTATATTCATCTCTATAATTCGCTTATGCTTGGTCCTACAAGAAAAATGCAAATAATTACTTTGTTGGAAATTTTATCAGCTTTAATTTTGAAAGAAAGATAAAATTTGATAGGTGTAACTGTTTTCGAGATATAAGCTAGAAACCAAAAAACTGTTACATTAATTAAGCGCTTGCATATAAGCAAATTTAGTACTATCAGTATTATTATTATTAATGTTATTGTTATTAATATGACGACTAAAAACGACTCTGAAGACTTTAGTGACTTTTATGTCTTCTCCTTTTTCCTCTACTAAAGTGTTAGACAAAATTAATTTGGTTTAATTTTAGTTTTTCAAACATTTTATTTTAAAGAAAATTTTTGTTAAAGATTATTTATATCCAACTCTATAACTCGCTTATGGTTGGTCCTACAAAAAAATGCAAATAACTATTTTGTAGGAAATGTCATCAGCTTTAATTTTGAAAAAAAGATAAAAATTGATAGAAGTAACTGTTTTCGAGATATAAGCAAAAAACCAATAAGAAAACTGTAACTGTTACTGAACAAAAACGGAATTCAGTTTTTAATATTTGAGACGAAGACGAAAATGCAGCATTATTATTATTATTAATGTTATTGTTATTAATATGACGACTAAAAACGACTCTGAAGTCTTTGGTGACTTTTATGTCTTCTCCTTTTTTCTATACTAAAGTGTTAGACTCAATTAATTTAGTTTAATTTCGGTTTTTCAAACATTATATTTTAAAGCAAATTTTTGTTAAAGATTATTTATATCCAACTCTATAACTCGCTTATGGTTGGTCTTACAAAAAAAATGCAAATAACTATTTTGTAGGAAATTTTATCAGCTTTAATTTTGAAAAAAAGATAAAAATTGATAGGAGTAATTGTTTTCGAGATATAAGCAAAAATCCAAAGTAAAAACTGTTACAGTTACTGAACAAAAATGTAAGTTTTCGAGATATAAGCAAGAAACTGTTACCTTAATTAAGCGCTTGCATATAAGCAAATTTAGTACTATTAGTATTATTATTATTAATGTTATTGTTATTGATATGACGACTAAGAACGACTCTCAAGACTTTGGTGACTTTTATGTCACCTCCTTTTTCTTCTAATAAAGTATTGGACCCAATAAATTAAGTGTATTTTAAATCACAAGACATTTTCTGTAAAACACTTTTTTTTAAATATTAATTATTTTTAAACTTATATCTCGCTTATGGTTAGTCCTACATGAAAAATGCAAATTACTATTTTGTAGGAAATTTTATTTTTTAGTTTTTCAAACATTTTATTTTAAAGCAAGTTTTTGTTAAATATTATTTATATCCAACTCTATAACTCGCTTATGGTTGGTCCTACAAGAAAAATGCAAATAACTATTTTGTAGGAAATTTTATCAGCTTTAATTTTGAAAAAAAGATAAAAATTAATAGGAGTAACTGTTTTCGAGATATAAGCAAAAAACCAATAAGAAAACTGTAACTGTTACTGAACAAAAATGTAATTCAGTTTTCAATGTTTGAGACGAAGACGAAAATGCAGCATTTAAAAACGACTCTGAAGACTTCTGTGACTTTTAAGTCAGCTCCTTTTTCTTCTAATAATGTATTGGACCCAATAAATTAAGTGTATTTTAAATCACATGACATTTTCTGTTAAAGCACTTTTTTTTAAATATTGATTATTTTCAAACTTATATCTCGCTTATGGTTAGTCCTACATAAAAAATGCAAATAACTATTTTGTAGGAAATTTTATCAGCTTTAATTTTAGTAAACAGATAAAAATTGATAGGAGTAACTGTTTTCGAGATATTAGCAAGAAACCAAAAAACTGTTACCTTAATAAAGCGCTTGCATATAAGCAAATTTAGTACTATTAGTATTATTATTATTAATGTTATTGTTATTAATATGACGACTAAAAACGACTCTGAAGACTTTGGTGACTTTTATGTCTTCTCCTTTTTCCTATACTAAAGTGTTAAACACAATTAATTTAGTTTAATTTCAGTATTTCAAACATTTTATTTTAAAGCAAATTTTTGTTAAATATTATTTATATCTATCTCTATAACTCGCTTATGCTTGGTCCTACAAGAAAAATACAAATAACTATTTTGTAGGAAATTTTATCAGCTTTAATTTTAGTAAAAAGATAAAAATTGATAGGAGTAACTGTTTTCGAGATATAAGCAAGAAACCAATAAACTGTTACCTTAATAAAGCGCTTGCATATAAGCAAATTTAGTACTATTAGTATTATTATTATTAATGTTATTGTTATTGATATGACGACTAAGAACGACTCTCAAGACTTTGGTGACTTTTATGTCACCTCCTTTTTCTTCTAATAAAGTATTGGACCCAATAAATTAAGTGTATTTTAAATCACAAGACATTTTCTGTTAAAGCACTTTTTTTTTAAATATTAATTATTTTTAAACTTATATCTCGCTTATGGTTAGTCCTATATGAAAAATGCAAATTACTATTTTGTTGGAAATTTTATTTTTTAGTTTTTCAAACATTTTATTTTAAAGCAAGTTTTTGTTAAATATTATTTATATCCAACTCTATAACTCGCTTATGGTTGGTCCTACAAGAAAAATGCAAATAACTATTTTGTAGGAAATTTTATCAGCTTTAATTTTGAAAGAAAGATAAAAATTGATAGGAATAATTGTTTTCGAGATATAAGCAAAAAACCAAAGTGAAAACTGTTACAGTTACTAAACAAAAATGTAATTCAGTTTTCAATGTTTGAGACGAAGACGAAAATGCAGCATTTAAAAACGACTCTGAAGACTTCTGTGACTTTTAAGTCACCTCCTTTTTCTTCTAATAATGTATTGGACCCAATAAATTAAGTGTATTTTAAATCACAAGACATTTTCTGTTAAAGTACTTTTTTTTAAATATTGATTATTTTCAAACTTATATCTCGCTTATGGTTAGTCCTAGATGAAAAATGCTAATAACTATTTTGTATGAAATTTTATCAGCTTTAATTTTAGTAAACAGATAAAAATTGATAGGAGTAACTGTTTTCGAGATATAAGCAAGAAACCAAAAAACTGTTACCTTAATAAAGCGCTTGCATATAAGCAAATTTAGTACTATTAGTATTATTATTATTAATGTTATTGTTATTAATATGACGACTAAAAACGATTCTGAAGACTTTGGTGACTTTTATGTCTTCTCCTTTTTCCTATACTAAAGTGTTAGACACAATTAATTTAGTTTAATTTCAGTATTTCAAACATTTTATTTTAAAGCAAATTTTTGTTAAATATTATTTATATCTATCTCTATAACTCGCTTATGCTTGGTCCTACAAGAAAAATACAAATAACTATTTTGTAGGAAATTTTATCAGCTTTAATTTTAGTAAAAAGATAAAAATTGATAGGAGTAACTGTTTTCGAGATATAAGCAAGAAACCAATAAACTGTTACCTTAATAAAGCGCTTGCATATAAGCAAATTTAGTACTATTAGTATTATTATTATTAATGTTATTGTTATTAATATGACGACTAAAAACAACTCTCAAAACTTTGGTGACTTTTATGTCTTCTCCTTTTTCCTCAACTAAAGTGTTAGTCTTAATTAATTTAGTTTAATTTCGGTCTTTCAAACATTTTATTTTAAAGCAAATTTTTGTTAAAGATTATTTATATCCAACTCTATAACTCGCTTATGGTTGGTCCTACAAAAAAAATGCCAATAACTATTTTGTAGGAAATTTTATCAGCTTTGATTTTGAAAGAAAGATAAAAATTGATAGGAGTAACTGTTTTCGAGATATAAGCAAAAAACCAATAAGAAAACTGTAACTGTTACTAAACAAAAATGTAATTCAGTATTCAATGTTTGAGACAAAGACGAAAATGCAGCATTTAAAATCGACTCTGAAGACTTCAGTGACTTTTATGTCACCTCCTTTTTCTTCTAATAAAGTATTGGACCCATTAAATTAAGTGTATTTTAAATCACAAGACATTTTCTGTTAAAGCACTTTTTTTTAATATTAATTTTTTTCAAACTTATATCTCGCTTATGGTTAGTCCTACATGAAAAATGCAATTAACTATTTTGTAGGAAATTTTATCAGCTTTAATTTTGAAAAAAAGATAAAAATTGATAGAAATAATAGTTTTCGAGATATAAGCAAAAAACCAAAGTGAAAACTGTTACAGTTACTAAACAAAAATGTAATTCAGTTTTCAATGTTTGAGACGAAGACGAAAATGCAGCATTTAAAAACGATTCTGAAGACTTCTGTGACTTTTAAGTCACCTCCTTTTTCTTCTAATAATGTATTGGACCCAATAAATTAAGTGTATTTTAAATCACAAGACATTTTCTGTTAAAGCACTTTTTTTTAAATATTGATTATTTTCAAACTTATATCTCGCTTAAGGTTAGTCCTACATGAAAAATGCAAATAACTATTTTGTAAGAAATTTTATCAGCTTTAATTTTAGTAAACAGATAAAAATTGATAGGAGTAACTGTTTTCGAGATATAAGCAAGAAACCAAAAAACTGTTACCTTAATAAAGCGCTTGCATATAAGCAAATTTAGTACTATTAGTATTATTATTATTAATGTTATTGTTATTAATATGACGACTAAAAACGACTCTGAAGACTTTGGTGACTTTTATGTCTTCTCCTTTTTCCTATACTAAAGTGTTAGACACAATTAATTTAGTTTAATTTCAGTATTTCAAACATTTTATTTTAAAACAAATTTTTGTTAAAGATTATTTATATCCAACTCTATAACTCGCTTATGGTTGGTCCTACAAAGAAAATGCCAATAACTATTTTGTAGGAAATTTTATCAGCTTTGATTTTGAAAAAAAGACAAAAATTGATAGGAGTAATTGTTTTCGAGATATAAGCAAAAAACCAAAGTAAAAACTGTTACAGTTACTGAACAAAAATGTAATTCAGTTTTCAATGTTTGAGACGAAGACGAAAATGCAGCATTTAAAAACGACTCTGAAGACTTCAGTGACTTTTATGTCACCTCCTTTTCCTTCTAATAAAGTATTGGACCCATTAAATTAAGTGTATTTTAAATCACAAGACATTTTCTGTTAAAGCACTTTTTTTTTAAATATTAATTATTTTCAAACTTATATCTCGCTTATGGTTAGTCCTACATGAAAAATGCAAATAACTATTTTGTAGGAAATTTTATCAGCTTTAATTTTGAAAGAGAGATAAAAATTGATAGGAGTAATTGTTTTCGAGATATAAGCAAAAAACCAAAGTAAAAACTGTTACAGTTACTGAACAAAAATGTAATTCAGTT
Organism: Tribolium castaneum; assembly: GCF_031307605.1. Taxonomy (NCBI): domain Eukaryota; kingdom Metazoa; phylum Arthropoda; class Insecta; order Coleoptera; family Tenebrionidae; genus Tribolium; species Tribolium castaneum. The sequence goes on along the minus strand of NW_026986645.1, from coordinate 79,095 downwards.
TTCAATGTTTGAGACGAAGACGAAAATGCAGCATTTAAAAACGACTCTGAAGACTTCAGCGACTTTTATGTCACCTCCTTTTTCTTCTAATAAAGTATTGGACCCAATAAATTAAGTGTATTTTAAATCACAAGACATTTTCTGTTAAAGCACTTTTTTTTTAAATATTTATAATTTTTAAACTTATATCTCGCTTATGGTTAGTCTTACATGAAAAATGCAAATAACTATTTTGTAGAAAATTTTATCGGCTTTAATTTTAGTAAAAAGATAAAAATTGATATAAGTAACTGTTTTCCAGATATAAGCAAGAAACCAAAAAACTGTTACCCTAATTAAGCGTTTGCATGTAAGCAAATTTAGTACTATTAGTATTATTATTAATGTTAGTGTTATTAATATGACGACAAAAGACGACTCTGAAACCTTTAGTGACCTTTATGTCTTCTTCTTTTTCCTCTACTAAAGTGTTAGACACAATTAATTTAGTTTAATTTTAGTTTTTCAAACATTTTATTTTAAAGCAAGTTTTTGTTAAATATTATTTATATCCAACTCTATAACTCGCTTATGGTTGGTCCTACAAGAAAAATGCAAATAACTATTTTGTAGGAAATTTTATCAGCTTTAATTTTGAAAGAAAGATAAAAATTAATAGGAGTAACTGTTTTCGAGATATAAGCAAAAAACCAATAAGAAAACTGTAACTGTTACTGAACAAAAATGTAATTCAGTTTTCAATGTTTGAGACGAAGACGAAAATGCAGCATTATTATTAATATTAATGTTATTGTTATTAATATGACGACTAAAAACGACTTTGAAGACTTTGGTGAATTTTATGTCTTCTCCTTTTTCCTATACTAAAGTGTTAGACTCAATTTAATTTCGGTTTTTCAAACATTATATTTTAAAGCAAATTTTTGTTAAAGATTATTTATATCCAACTCTATAACTCGCTTATGGTTGGTCTTACAAAAGAAATGCAAATAACTATTTTGTAGGAAATTTTATCAGCTTTAATTTTGAAAGAAAGATAAAAATTGATAGGAGTAATTGTTTTCGAGATATAAGCAAAAAACCAAAGTAAAAACTGTTACAGTTACTGAACAAAAATGTAAGTTTTCGAGATATAAGCAAGAAACTGTTACCTTAATTAAGCGCTTGCATATAAGCAAATTTAGTACTATTAGTATTATTATTATTATTAATGTTATTGTTATTGATATGACGACTAAGAACGACTCTCAAGACTTTGGTGACTTTTATGTCACCTCCCTTTTCTTCTAATAAAGTATTGGACCCAATAAATTAAGTGTATTTTAAATCACAAGACATTTTCTGTTAAAGCACTTTTTTTTTAAATATTAATTATTTTTAAACTTATATCTCGCTTATGGTTAGTCCTACATGAAAAATGCAAATTACTATTTTGTAGGAAATTTTATCAGCTTTAATTTTAGTAAAAAGATAAAAATTGATAGGAGTAACTGTTTTCGAGATATAAGCAAGAAACCAAAAAACTGTTACCTTAATTAAGCGCTTGCATATAAGCAAATTTAGTACTAAAAACAACTCTGAAGACTTTGGTGATTTTTATGTCTTCTCCTTTTTCCTCTACTAAAGTGTTAGACCCAATTAATTTAGTTTAATATCAGTTTTTCAAACATTTTATTTTAAAGCAAATTTTTGTTAAAGATTATTTATATCCAACTCTATAACTCGCTTATGGTTGGTCCTACAAAAAAATGGAAATAACTATTTTGTAGGAAATTTTATCAGCTTTAATTTTGAAAAAAAGGTAAAAATTGATAGGAGTAACTGTTTTCAAGATATAAGCAAGAAAACAAAAAACTGTTACCTTAATAAAGCGCTTGCATATAATCAAATTTAGTACTATTAGTATTATTATTATTAATGTTATTGTTATTAATATGACGACTAAAGACGACTCTGAAACATTTAGTGACTTTTATGTCTTCTCCTTTTTCCTATACTAAAGTGTTAGACCCAATTAATTTAGTTTAATTTCGGTTTTTCAAACATTTTATTTTAAAGCAAATTTTTGTTAAAGATTATTTATATCCAACTCTATAACTCGTTTATGGTTGGTCTTACAAAAGTAATGCAAATAACTATTTTGTAGGAAATTTTATCAGCTTTAATTTTGAAAGAAAGATAAAAATTGATAGGAGTAATTGTTTTCGAGATATAAGCAAAAAACCAAAGTGAAATCTGTTACAGTTACTGAACAAAAATGTAATTCAGTTTTCAATGTTTGAGACGAAGACGAAAATGCAGCATTTAAAAACGACTCTGAAGACTTCAGTGACTTTTATGTCACCTCCTTTTTCTTCTAATAGAGTATTGGTCCCAATAAATTAAGTGTATTTTAAATCACAAGACATTTTCTGTTAAAGCACTTTTTTTTTAAATATTAATTATTTTCAAACTTCTATCTCGCTTATGGTTAGTCCTACATAAAAAATGCAAATAACTATTTTGTAGGAAATATTATCAGCTTTAATTTTAGTGAAAAGATAAAAATTGATAGGAGTAACTGTTTTCGAGATATAAGCAAGAAACTGTTACCTTAATTAAGCGCTTGCATATAAGCAAATTTAGTAATATTAGTATTATTATTATTAATGTTATTGTTATTAATAGGGCGACTAAAGACGACTCTGAAACATTTAGTGACTTTTATGTCTTTTCCTTTTTCCTCTACTAAAGTGTTAGACACAATTAATTTAGTTTAATTCCGGTTTTTCAAGCATTTTATTTTAAAGCAAATTTTTGTTAAATATTATTTATATCCAACTCTATAACTCGTTTATGCTTGGTCCTACAAGAAAAATGTAAATAACTATTTTGTTGGAAATTTTATCAGCTTTAATTTTAAAAGAAAGGTAAAATTTGATAGGAGTAACTGTTTTTGAGATATAAGCAAAAAACCAATAAGAAAACTGTAACTGTTACTAAACAAAAATGTAACTCAGTTTTCAATGTTTGAGACGAAGACAAAAGTGCAGCATTTAAAAACGACTCTGAAGACGTCAGTGACTTTTATGTCACCTCCTTTTTCTTCTAATAAAGTATTGGACCCAATAAATTAAGTGTATTTTAAATCACAAGACATTTTCTGTTAAAGCACTTTTTTTTTAAATAATAATTATTTTCAAACTTATATCTCGCTTATGGTTAGTCCTACATGAAAAATGCAAATAACTATTTTGTAGGAAATTTTATCAGCTTTAATTTTAGTAAAAAGATAAAAATTGATAGGAGTAACTGTTTTCGAGATATAATCAAGAAACCAAAAAACTGTTACCTTAATTAAGCGTTTGCATATAAGCAAATTTAGTATTATTAGTATTATTATTATTAATGTTATTGTTATTAATATGACGATTAAAAACGACTCTTAAATAAATGCTACATTTTTGTCTTCGTCTCAAACATTGAAAACTGAGTTACATTTTTGTTCAGTAACTGTAACAGTTTTCACTTTGGTTTTTTGCTTATATCTCGAAAACAATTACTCCTATCAATTTTTATCTTTCTTTCAAAATTAAAGCTGATAAAATTTCCTACAAAATAGTTATTTGCATTTCTTTTGTAAGACCAACCATAAGCGAGTTATAGAGTTGGATATAAATAATCTTTAACAAAAATTTGCTTTAAAATAAAATGTTTGAAAAACCGAAATTAAACTAAATTAATTGGGTCTAACACTTTAGTATAGGAAAAAGGAGAAGACATAAAAGTCACTAAATGTTTCAGAGTCGTCCTTAGTCGTCATATTAATAACAATAACATTAATAATAATAATACTAATAGTACTAAATTTGCTTATATGCAAGCGCTTTATTAAGGTAACAGTTTTTTGGTTTCTTGCTTATATCTCGAAAACAGTTACTCGTATCAATTTTTATCTTTTTTTCAAAATTAAAGCTGATAAAATTTCCTACAAAATAGTTATTTCCATTTTTTTGTAGGACCAACCATAAGCGAGTTATAGAGTTGGATATAAATAATCTTTAACAAAAATTTGCTTTAAAATAAAATGTTTGAAAAACCGATATTAAACTAAATTAATTGGGTCTAACACTTTAGTAGAGGAAAAAGGAAAAGACATAAAAATCACCAAAGTCTTCAGAGTTGTTTTTAGTACTAAATTTGCTTATATGCAAGCGCTTAATTAAGGTAACAGTTTTTTGGTTTCTTGCTTATATCTCGAAAACTGTTACTCCTATCAATTTTTATCTTTTTACTAAAATTAAAGCTGATAAAATTTCCTACAAAATAGTAATTTGCATTTTTCATGTAGGACTAACCATAAGCGAGATATAAGTTTGAAAATAATTAATATTTAAAAAAAAAGTGCTTTAACAGAAAATGTCTTGTGATTTAAAATACACTTAATTTAATGGGTCCAATACTTTATTAGAAGAAAAAGGAGGTGACATAAAAGTCACTGAAGTCTTCAGAGTCGATTTTAAATGCTGCATTTTCGTCTTTGTCTCAAACATTGAATACTGAATTACATTTTTGTTTAGTAACAGTTACAGTTTTCTTATTGGTTTTTTGCTTATATCTCGAAAACAGTTACTCCTATCAATTTTTATCTTTCTTTCAAAATCAAAGCTGATAAAATTTCCTACAAAATAGTTATTGGCATTTTTTTTTGTAGGACCAACCATAAGCGAGTTATAGAGTTGGATATAAATAATCTTTAACAAAAATTTGCTTTAAAATAAAATGTTTGAAAAACCGAAATTAAACTAAATTAATTAAGACTAACACTTTAGTATAGAAAAAAGGAGAAGACATAAAAGTCACCAAAGTCTTCAGAGTCGTTTTTAGTCGTCATATTAATAACAATAACATTAATAATAATAATACTAATAGTACTAAATTTGCTTATATGCAAGCGCTTTATTAAGGTAACAGTTTTTTGGTTTCTTGCTTATATCTCGAAAAGAGTTACTCCTATCAATTTTTATCTGTTTACTAAAATTAAAGCTGATAAAATTTCCTACAAAATAGTTATTTGCATTTTTCATGTAGGACTAACCATAAGCAAGATATAAGTTTGAAAATAATCAATATTTAAAAAAAAAGTGCTTTAACAGAAAATGTCTTGTGATTTAAAATACACTTAATTTATTGGGTCCAATACATTATTAGAAGAAAAAGGAGGTGACTTAAAAGTCACAGAAGTCTTCAGAGTCGTTTTTAAATGCTGCATTTTCGTCTTCGTCTCAAACATTGAAAACTGAATTACATTTTTGTTTAGTTACTGTAACAGTTTTCACTTTGGTTTTTTGCTTATATCTCGAAAACAATTATTCCTATCAATTTTTATCTTTCTTTCAAAATTAAAGCTGATAAAATTTTCTACAAAATAGTTATTTGCATTTTTCTTGTAGGACCAACCATAAGCGAGTTATAGAGTTGGATATAAATAATATTTAACAAAAACTTGCTAAAAAATAAAATGTTTGAAAAACTAAAAAATAAAATTTCCTACAAAATAGTAATTTGCATTTTTCATGTAGGACTAACCATAAGCGAGATATAAGTTTAAAAATAATTAATATTTAAAAAAAAAGTGCTTTAACAGAAAATGTCTTGTGATTTAAAATACACTTAATTTATTGGGTCCAATACTTTATTAGAAGAAAAAGGAGGTGACATAAAAGTCACCAAAGTCTTGAGAGTCGTTCTTAGTCGTCATATCAATAACAATAACATTAATAATAATAATACTAATAGTACTAAATTTGCTTATATGCAAGCGCTTAATTAAGGTAACAGTTTCTTGCTTATATCTCGAAAACTTACATTTTTGTTCAATAACTGTAACAGTTTTTACTTTGGTTTTTTGCTTATATCTCGAAAACAATTATTCCTATCAATTTTTATCTTTCTTTCAAAATTAAAGCTGATAAAATTTCCTACAAAATAGTTATTTGCATTTCTTTTGTAAGACCAACCATAAGCGAGTTATAGAGTTGGATATAAATAATCTTTAACAAAAATTTGCTTTAAAATATAATGTTTGAAAAACCGAAATTAAACTAAATTAATTGAGTCTAACACTTTAGTATAGGAAAAAGGAGAAGACATAAAAGTCACCAAAGTCTTCAGAGTCGTTTTTAGTTGTCATATTAATAACAATAACATTAATAATAATAATAATGCTGCATTTTCGTCTTCGTCTCAAACATTGAAAACTGAATTACATTTTTGTTCAGTAACAGTTTCAGTTTTCTTATTGGTTTTTTGCTTATATCTCGAAAACAGTTACTCCTATCAATTTTTATCTTTCTTTCAAAATTAAAGCTGATAAAATTTCCTACAAAATAGTTATTTACATTTTTCTTGTAGGACCAACCATAAGCGAGTTATAGAGTTGGGTATAAATAATATTTAACAAAAACTTTCTTTAAAATAAAATGTTTGAAAAACTAAAATTAAACTAAATTAATTGTGTCTAACACTTTAGTAGAGGAAAAAGGAGAAGACATAAAGGTCACTAAAGGTTTCAGAGTCGTCTTTAGTTGTCATATTAATAACAATAACATTAATAATAATACTAATAGTACTAAATTTGCTTACATGCAAACGCTTAATTAAGGTAACAGTTTTTTGGTTTCTTGCTTATATCTTGAAAACAGTTACTTATATCAATTTTAATCTTTTTACTAAAATTAAAGCTGATAAAATTTTCTACAAAACAGTTATTTGCATTTTTCATGTAAGACTAAGCATAAGCGAGATATAAGTTTAAAAATTATTAATATTTAAAAAAAAAGTGCTTTAACAGAAAATGTTTTGTGATTTAAAATACACTTAATTTATTAGGTCCAATACTTTATTAGAAGAAAAAGGAGGTGACATATAAGTCACTGAAGTCTTCAGAGTCGATTTTAAATGCTGCATTTTCGTCTTCGTCTCAAACATTGAAAACTGAATTACATTTTTGTTCAGTAACAGTTACAGTTTTCTTATTGGTTTTTTGCTTATATCTCGAAAACAGTTACTCCTATCAATTTTTATCTTTGTTTTAAAATTAAAGCTGATAAAATTTCCTACAAAATAATTATATAAATAAAAACAAATATAATAAAAGGAGAAGACATAAATGTCACTAAAGGTTTCAGAGTCGTCTTTAGTCGTCATATTAATAACAATAACATTAATAATAATAATACTAATAGTACTAAATTTGCTTATATGCAATCGCTTAATTAAGGTAACAGTTTTTTGGTTTCTTGCTTATATCTCGAAAACAGTTACTCTTATCAATTTTTATCTTTTTACTAAAATTAAAGCTGATAAAATTTCCTACAAAATAGTTATTTGCATTTCTCATGTAGGACTAACCATAAGCGAGATATAAATTTGAAAATAATTAATATTTAAAAAAAAAGTGCTTTAACAGAAAATGTTTTGTGATTTAAAATACACTTAATTTATTAGGTCCAATACTTTATTAGAAGAAAAAAGAGGTGACATATAAGTCACTGAAGTCTTCAGAATATTTTTGATAATTCATTGTTACAAACAAGAAACCTTACATCAAAGAAACTGAAAACCCCTTATTCAGGCACAGAAATTCGAATTACGTTTCAGTCTGGACAAAAACTGCTTATTTTAGACGATCTTTTGTCTTGAACACGAAAACTTACATTAAAAAGATTAAAAACGTCTTATTCTGGCTGAAAACTGCAAATTATATATTACTCTAGATAAAAGCAATTTATCCTGACTACTCCTTTACTTAGAATAGAGTAAACTTGTATAAAACTTAATGAAAACTTTAAATTTCGTCTCAAAGAAATAATTTACATTATAGTTTTGACCAGCACTGTTTATTTCAAACGAATTTATCATTCGAAACTAATGAACTTTTATGGGGCAGATGCAAAACCACATATTACCATATAAAGCGTTGTTTTAAAGCAAAGTATTTCCTTTTGCAACAAGAAATTTCACGTCAAAGAAACTGAAAACTTCGTATCCATGCATAAATATCGAATTACGTATCAGTTTAAGCAAATACAGCTTATTTTAAACGATTCCTTGCTATAAACAAGAAAAATTTTATCAAGCATATTGAAAACGTCTTATTCTCGAAAATAAGAGCAAATTATGTATCAGTTTTAACAAAAGCGGATTACTCTGTTTGATTCTATGCTTAGAGTAGAGTAAACTACTATAAAACGTAATGAAAACTCTATATTCAAGCTCAAAAGAACAAATTACGTTATAGATTTGGCAAAAAAAAAAAATTTCGGACGATTACATACTTCGAAGTAAGCAAACTTTAATTGAACAAGTGCAAAAGCTAATACTTTGCTATAAAATAACGATTTATGTGGTAATATGGTATTTTGCATCTGTCCTATAAAAGTTTACTCGTTTCGCTCCATTGAATCATTCGAAATAAATTATTTTAACACAACAACAGCGAAAATAATTTGTTTTTGTTTAAACTGTTACATAAGTCGCTTTTATAAAACGAACTAAGACGTTTGGCATTTGTTTAGTGAAAGTTTTCTCGTTTGGGGGCATAAAATCGTTTGAAATTAACAGTTCTGGTCAAAACTATAACGTAAATTATTTCTTTGAGACGAAATTTAAAGTTTTCATTAAGTTTTATACAAGTTTGCTCTATTCTAAGCAAAGGAGTAATCAGGATAAACTGCTTTTATCCAAAGTAATACATAATTTGCAGTTTTGAGCCAGAATAAGACGTTTTTAATCTTTTTAATGTAAGTTTTCGTGTTCAAAAGAAAGAATCGTCTAAAATAAGCAATTTGTGTCTAGACTGAAACGTAATTTGATTTTCTGGGCCTGAATAAGAGGTTTTCAGTTTCTTTGATGTAAGGTTTCTTGTTTGTAACAATGAATAAACGAAAATCATTGGTTTTAATCCAAACTGTGACATACATCGTTTTTTAAAGGCGAAATCAGACGTTTTGCCTCTGTTCAGTAAAAGTATACTGGTTTCAAAGCATAGAATCGTTTGAAATTAACAGTTCTCGTCAAGACTATAACGCAAATCTTTAAAGTGATACAAAGAAATAATTTACGTTATAGTTTTGACCAGAACTGATAATTTCAAACGATTTTATGCCCCCAAACGAGAAAACTTTCAATAAACAGATGCCAAACGTCTTAGTTCGTTTTATAAAAGCGATTTATGTTACAGTTTAAACAAAAACAAATTATTTTCGTTGTTGTTGTGTCAAAATAATTTCTTTCGAATGATTCAATGGAGCGAAACGAGTAAACTTTTATAGGACAGATGCAAAATACCATATTACCACATAAATCGTTATTTTAAAGCAAAGTATTAGCTTTTGCACTTGTTCAATTAAAGTTTGCTTACTTCGAAGTATGTAATCGTCCGAAATATTTTTTTTTGCCAAAACTATAACGTAATTTGTTCTTTTGAGCTTGAATATAGAGTTTTCATTACGTTTTATAGTAGTTTACTCTACTCTAAGCATAGAATCAAACAGAGTAATCCGCTTTTGTTAAAACTGATACATAATTTGCTCTTATTTTCGAGAATAAGACGTTTTCAATATGCTTGATAAAATTTTTCTTGTTTATAGCAAGGAATCGTTTAAAATAAGCTGTATTTGCTTAAACTGATACGTAATTCGATATTTATGCATGGATACGAAGTTTTCAGTTTCTTTGACGTGAAATTTCTTGTTGCAAAAGGAAATACTTTGCTTTAAAACAACGCTTTATATGGTAATATGTGGTTTTGCAACTGCCCCATAAAAGTTCATTAGTTTCGAATGATAAATTCGTTTGAAATAAACAGTGCTGGTCAAAACTATAATGTAAATTATTTCTTTGAGACGAAATTTAAAGTTTTCATTAAGTTTTATACAAGTTTACTCTATTCTAAGTAAAGGAGTAGTCAGGATAAATTGCTTTTATCTAGAGTAATATATAATTTGCAGTTTTCAGCCAGAATAAGACGTTTTTAATCTTTTTAATGTAAGTTTTCGTGTTCAAGACAAAAGATCGTCTAAAATAAGCAGTTTTTGTCCAGACTGAAACGTAATTCGAATTTCTGTGCCTGAATAAGGTGTTTTCAGTTTCTTTGATGTAAGGTTTCTTGTTTGTAACAATGAATTAACAAAAATATTTGGTTTTTATCCAAACTGTGGCATGAATCAGCTTTAAGACTATAACGCAAATCTTTTGTTTTGTGCTAAAATAAGACGTTTTTAGTCAGTTTGATATAAGTTTTCTTGTTCAAAGCAAAATATTGGCGAAAATCAACCGTTTTTGTCTAAACTGATACAAAATTCGGTGGTTTGTGTCCGAATACAAAGTTTTCAGATTCTTTAATGTTAGGTTTGCTGCTTCTAACAAAGAATCAACGAAAATATTTTGTTTTAATACAAACTGCAATATAAAATGTCTTCATAGGACAAAACATGATGTTTGGCATCTGTTTAATAAAAATTTACTCGTTTGGAAGCATAGAATCATTTCAAATAAGCTATTCTCGTCGAAACTATAATGTAATTAGTATTTTGTGCTAGAATACAGCGTTTTTGTTAGATTTATTAACAATTTTGTCTATTTTAAGCAATGAAACGAATAGGATTAGCTGCCTTTATCTAAAGTGATACATAAATTGCTCTTTTATGCCAGATTAATACGTTTTTAGTCTGTTCGATGTAAGTTTTCTTGTTCAAAGCAAAAGATCGTCTAAAATAAGCCGTTTTTGTTTGAACTGATGAACAATTCAGACTGAGAGTCAACAAAAATAATTTATTTTAATCCAAACTGATACTTTTTGTCTCTATAAAAGTCCTATAAGAGTCCGAGATACGCCGTTCTCGTCAAGTCTATAACGTAATTCGTTTTTTTGTGTCAGAATACGACGTTTTCTGTCTGTTTAATATAAGTTTTTAATAATAATAATAATAATAATAATAACAATAATAATAATAATAATAATAATAATAATAATAATAATAATAATAATAATAAAAATAATAATACTAATAATAGTAATAATAAAAATAATAATAGTAATAAAAGTAAGCTTAGTTTTCTAAGCAAAAATGAAGCTTATTTTGTGTTATATGAGCGTTTTCTCATTTCTATGCAAGAAATCATCTGTGATCTGTGTTTTTAGGCAAGAAATTGTCTAAAATTAATAACTCATTTTAAAACTGGTATAAAAACATTTACAATACAAAAGTTAATAATAATAATAATAATAATAATAATAATAATAATAATAATAATAATAATAATAATAATAATAATAGTAATAAATAAAATAATAATAATAATAATAATAATAATAATAATAATAATAATAATAATAATAAAAATAATAATAATAGTAGTAATAAAAGTAAGCTTAGTTTTCTAAGCAAAAATAAAGCTTATTTTGTGTTATATGAGCGTTTTCTCATTTCTATGCAAAAGATCATCTGTGATCAGTGTTTTTAGGCAATCTTAGCCATTTTATAGTTTTTAGGCAAGAAATTGGCTAAAATCAATCACTCATTTTAAAACTGGTATAAAAACAATACTATACAAAATTAAAATCGGTTTTTAAATAATAATAATTATAATAATAATATGAATAATAATAATAATAATAATAATGATAATAATAATAATAATAATAACAATAATAATAATAATAATAATAATAATAATAATAATAATAATAATAATAACAATAATAATAATAAAAATAATAATAATAGTAATAAAAGTAAGCTTAGTTTTCTAAGCAAAAATGAAGCTTATTTTGTGTGTTATATGAGTGTTTTCTCATTTCTATGCAAGAAATCATCTGTGATCTGTGTTTTTAGGCAAGAAATTGTCTAAAATTAATAACTCATTTTAAAACTGGTATAAAATCATTTACTATACAAAAGTTAATAATAATGTTACAGTTACTGAACAAAAATGAAAGTTTTCGAGATATAAGCAAGAAACTGTTACCTTAATTAAGCGCTTGCATATAAGCAAATTTAGTACTATTAGTATTATTATTATTAATGTTATTGTTATTGATATGACGACTAAGAACGACTCTCAAGACTTTGGTGACTTTTATGTCACCTCATTTTTCTTCTAATAAAGTATTGGACCCAATAAATTAAGTGTATTTTAAATCACAAGACATTTTCTGTTAAAGCACTTTTTTTTTAAATATTAATTATTTTTAAACTTATATCTCGCTTATGGTTAGTCCTACATGAAAAATGCAAATTACTATTTTGTAGGAAATTTTATCAGCTTTAATTTTAGTAAAAAGATAAAAATTGATAGGAGTAACTGTTTTCGAGATATAAGCAAGAAACCAAAAAACTGTTACCTTAATTAAGCGCTTGCATATAAGCAAATTTAGTACTAAAAACAACTCTGAAGACTTTGGTGATTTTTATGTCTTCTCCTTTTTCCTCTACTAAAGTGTTGGACCCAATTAATTTAGTTTAATATCAGTTTTTCAAACATTTTATTTTAAAGCAAATTTTTGTTAAAAATTATTTATATCCAACTCTATAACTCGCTTATGGTTGGTCTTACAAAAAAATGGAAGTAACTATTTTGTAGGAAATTTTATCAGCTTTAATTTTGAAAAAAAGGTAAAAATTGATAGGAGTAACTGTTTTCGAGATATAAGCAAGAAACCAAAAAACTGTTACCTTAATAAAGCGCTTGAATATAAGCAAATTTAGTACTATTAGTATTATTATTATTAATGTTATTGTTATTAATATGACGACTAAAGACGACTCTGAAACATTTAGTGACTTTTATGTCTTCTCCTTTTTCCTATACTAAAGTGTTAGACCCAATTAATTTAGGTTAATTTCGGTTTTTCAAACATTTTATTTTAAAGCAAATTTTTGTTAAAGATTATTTATATCCAACTTTATAACTGGCTTATGGTTGGTCTTACAAAAGAAATGCAAATAACTATTTTGTAGGAAATTTTATCAGCTTTAATTTTGAAAGAAAGATAAAAATTGATAGGAGTAATTGTTTTCGAGATATAAGCAAAAAACCAAAGTGAAAACTGTTACAGTTACTGAACAAAAATGTAATTCAGTTTTCAATGTTTGAGACGAAGACGAAAATGCAGCATTTAAAAACGACTCTGAAGACTTCAGTGACTTTTATGTCACCTCCTTTTTCTTCTAATAGAGTATTGGTCCCAATAAATTAAGTGTATTTTAAATCACAAGACATTTTCTGTTAAAGCACTTTTTTTTTAAATATTAATTATTTTCAAACTTCTATCTCGCTTATGGTTAGTCCTACATAAAAAATGCAAATAACTATTTTGTAGGAAATTTTATCAGCTTTAATTTTAGTAAAAAGATAAAAATTGATAGGAGTAACTGTTTTCGAGATATAAGCAAGAAACTGTTACCTTAATTAAGCGCTTGCATATAAGCAAATTTAGTAATATTAGTATTATTATTATTAATGTTATTGTTATTAATAGGGCGACTAAAGACGACTCTGAAACATTTAGTGACTTTTATGACTTTTCCTTTTTCCTCTACTAAAGTGTTAGACACAATTAATTTAGTTTAATTCCGGTTTTTCAAGCATTTTATTTTAAAGCAAATTTTTGTTAAATATTATTTATATCCAACTCTATAACTCGTTTATGCTTGGTCCTACAAGAAAAATGTTAATAACTATTTGGTTGGAAATTTTATCAGCTTTAATTTTGAAAGAAAGATAAAATTTGATAGGAGTAACTGTTTTCGATATATAAGCAAAAAACCAATAAGAAAACTGTAACTGTTACTGAACAAAAATGTAACTCAGTTTTCAATGTTTGAGACAAAGACAAAAATGCAGCATTTAAAAACGACTCTGAAGACGTCAGTGACTTTTATGTCACCTCCTTTTTCTTCTAATAAAGTATTGGACCCAATAAATTAAGTGTATTTTAAATCACAAGACATTTTCTGTTAAAGCACTTTTTTTTTAAATATTAATTATTTTCAAACTTATATCTCGCTTATGGTTAGTCCTACATGAAAAATGCAAATAACTATTTTGTAGGAAATTTTATCAGCTTTAATTTTAGTAAACAAATAAAAATTGATAGGAGTAACTGTTTTCGAGATATAAGCAAGAAACCAAAAAACTGTTACCTTAATAAAGCGCTTGCATATAAGCAAATTTAGTACTATTAGTATTATTATTATTAATGTTATTGTTATTAATATGACGACTAAAAACGACTCTGAAGACTTTGGTGACATTTATGTCTTCTCCTTTTTCCTATACTAAAGTGTTAGACACAATTAATTTAGTTTAATTTCAGTATTTCAAACATTTTATTTTAAAGCAAATTTTTGTTAAATATTATTTATATCTATCTCTATAACGCGCTTATGCTTGGTCCTACAAGAAAAATACAAATAACTATTTTGTAGAAATTTTTATCAGCTTTAATTTTAGTAAAAAGATAAAAATTGATAGGAGTAACTGTTTTCGAGATATAAGCAAGAAACCAAAAAACTGTTACCTTAATAAAGCGCTTGCATATAAGCAAATTTAGTACTATTAGTATTATTATTATTAATGTTATTGTTATTAATATGACGACTAAAAACGACTCTCAAGACTTTGGTGACTTTTATGTCTTCTCCTTTTTCCTCAACTAAAGTGTTAGTTTTAATTAATTTAGTTTAATTTCGGTTTTTCAAACATTTTATTTTAAAGCAAATTTTTGTTAATGATTATTTATATCCAACTCTATAACTCGCTTATGGTTAGTCCTACAAAAAAAATGCCAATAACTATTTTGTAGGAAATTTTATCAGCTTTGATTTTGAAAGAAAGATAAAAATTGATAGGAGTAACTGTTTTCGAGATATAAGCAAAAAACCAATAAGAAAACTGTAACTGTTACTAAACAAAAATGTAATTCAGTTTTCAATGTTTGAGACAAAGACGAAAATGCAGCATTTAAAATCGACTCTGAAGACTTCAGTGACTTTTATGTCACCTCCTTTTTCTTCTAATAAAGTATTGGACCCATTAAATTAAGTGTATTTTAAATCACAAGACATTTTCTGTTAAAGCACTTTTTTTTTAAATATTAATTATTTTCAAACTTATATCTCGCTTATGGTTGACTTTGGTGACTTTTATGTCACCTCCTTTTTCTTCTAATAAAGTATTGGACCCAATAAATTAAGTGTATTTTAAATCACAAGACATTTTCTGTTAAAGCACTTTTTTTTAAATATTAATTATTTTTAAACTTATATCTCGC
The DNA here is from genome assembly GCF_031307605.1 of Tribolium castaneum. NCBI lineage: Eukaryota > Metazoa > Arthropoda > Insecta > Coleoptera > Tenebrionidae > Tribolium > Tribolium castaneum. Next base: position 63,776 of record NW_026986645.1, on the reverse strand, counting down.
TTATGGTTAGTCCTATATGAAAAATGCAAATTACTATTTTGTAGGAAATTTTATTTTTTAGTTTTTCAAACATTTTATTTTAAAGCAAGTTTTTGTTAAATATTATTTATATCCAACTCTATAACTCGCTTATGGTTGGTCCTACAAGAAAAATGCAAATAACTATTTTGTAGGAAATTTTATCAGCTTTAATTTTGAAAGAAAGATAAAAATTGATAGGAATAATTGTTTTCGAGATATAAGCAAAAAACCAAAGTAAAAACTGTTACAGTATCTAAACAAAAATGTAATTCAGTTTTCAATGTTTGAGACGAAGACGAAAATGCAGCATTTAAAAACGACTCTGAAGACTTCTGTGACTTTTAAGTCACCTCCTTTTTCTTCTAATAATGTATTGGACCCAATAAATTAAGTGTATTTTAAATCACAAGACATTTTCTGTTAAAGCACTTTTTTTTAAATATTGATTATTTTCAAACTTATATCTCGCTTACGGTTAGTCCTACATGAAAAATGCAAATAACTATTTTGTAGGAAATTTTATCAGCTTTAATTTTAGTAAACAGATAAAAATTGATAGGAGTAACTGTTTTCGAGATATAAGCAAGAAACCAAAAAACTGTTACCTTAATAAAGCGCTTGCATATAAGCAAATTTAGTACTATTAGTATTATTATTATTAATGTTATTGTTATTAATATGACGACTAAAAACGACTCTGAAGACTTTGGTGACTTTTATGTCTTCTCCTTTTTCCTATACTAAAGTGTTAGACACAATTAATTTAGTTTAATTTCAGTATTTCAAACATTTTATTTTAAAGCAAATTTTTGTTAAATATTATTTATATCTATCTCTATAACTCGCTTATGCTTGGTCCTACAAGAAAAATACAAATAACTATTTTGTAGGAAATTTTATCAGCTTTAATTTTAGTAAAAAGATAAAAATTGATAGGAGTAACTGTTTTCGAGATATAAGCAAGAAACCAATAAACTGTTACCTTAATAAAGCGCTTGCATATAAGCAAATTTAGTACTATTAGTATTATTATTATTAATGTTATTGTTATTAATATGACGACTAAAAACAACTCTCAAAACTTTGGTGACTTTTATGTCTTCTCCTTTTTCCTCAACTAAAGTGTTAGTCTTAATTAATTTAGTTTAATTTCGGTTTTTCAAACATTTTATTTTAAAGCAAATTTTTGTTAAAGATTATTTATATCCAACTCTATAACTCGCTTATGGTTGGTCCTACAAAAAAAATGCCAATAACTATTTTGTAGGAAATTTTATCGGCTTTGATTTTGAAAGAAAGATAAAAATTGATAGGAGTAACTGTTTTCGAGATATAAGCAAAAAACCAATAAGAAAACTGTAACTGTTACTAAACAAAAATGTAATTCAGTATTCAATGTTTGAGACAAAGACGAAAATGCAGCATTTAAAATCGACTCTGAAGACTTCAGTGACTTTTATGTCACCTCCTTTTTCTTCTAATAAAGTATTGGACCCATTAAATTATGTGTATTTTAAATCACAAAACATTTTCTGTTAAAGCACTTTTTTTTAATATTAATTATTTTCAAACTTATATCTCGCTTATTGTTAGTCCTACATGAAAAATGCAAATAACTATTTTGTAGGAAATTTTATCAGCTTTAATTTTGAAAGAAAGATAAAAATTGATAGAAATAATAGTTTTCGAGATATAAGCAAAAAACCAAAGTGAAAACTGTTACAGTTACTAAACAAAAATGTAATTCAGTTTTCAATGTTTGAGACGAAGACGAAAATGCAGCATTTAAAAACGACTCTGAAGACTTCTGTGACTTTTAAGTCACCTCCTTTTTCTTCTAATAATGTATTGGACCCAATAAATTAAGTGTATTTTAAATCACAAGACATATTCTGTTAAAGCACTTTTTTTTTAAATATTGATTATTTTCAAACTTATATCTCGCTTAAGATTAGTCCTACATGAAAAATGCAAATAACTATTTTGTAAGAAATTTTATCAGCTTTAATTTTAGTAAACAGATAAAAATTGATAGGAGTAACTGTTTTCGAGATATAAGCAAGAAACCAAAAAACTGTTACCTTAATAAAGCGCTTGCATATAAGCAAATTTAGTACTATTAGTATTATTATTATTAATGTTATTGTTATTAATATGACGACTAAAAACGACTCTGAAGACTTTGGTGACTTTTATGTCTTCTCCTTTTTCCTATACTAAAGTGTTAGATACAATTAATTTAGTTTAATTTCAGTATTTCAAACATTTTATTTTAAAGCAAATTTTTGTTAAAGATTATTTATATCCAACTCTATAACTCGCTTATGGTTGGTCCTACAAAAAAAATGCCAATAACTATTTTGTAGGAAATTTTATCAGCTTTGATTTTGAAAAAAAAAAACACAAATTGATAGGAGTAATTGTTTTCGAGATATAAGCAAAAAACCAAAGTAAAAACTGTTACAGTTACTGAACAAAAATGTAATTTAGTTTTCAATGTTTGAGACGAAGACGAAAATGCAGCATTTAAAAACGACTCTGAAGATTTCAGTGACTTTTATGTCACCTCCTTTTTCTTCTAATAAAGTATTGGACCCATTAAATTAAGTTTATTTTAAATCACAAGACATTTTCTGTTAAAGCACTTTTTTTTTAAATATTAATTATTTTCAAACTTATATCTCGCTTATAGTTAGTCCTACATGAAAAATGCAAATAACTGTTTTGTAGGAAATTTTATCAGCTTTAATTTTGAAAGAGAGATAAAAATTGATAGGAGTAATTGTTTTCGAGATATAAGCAAAAAACCAAAGTAAAAACTGTTACAGTTACTGAACAAAAATGTAATTCAGTTTTCAATGTTTGAGACGAAGACGAAAATGCAGCATTTAAAAACGACTCTGAAGACTTCAGCGACTTTTATGTCACCTCCTTTTTCTTCTAATAAAGTATTGGACCCAATAAATTAAGTGTATTTTAAATCACAAGACATTTTCTGTTAAAGCACTTTTTTTTTAAATATTAATAATTTTTAAACTTATATCTCGCTTATGGTTAGTCTTACATGAAAAATGCAAATAACTATTTTGTAGAAAATTTTATCGGCTTTAATTTTAGTAAAAAGATAAAAATTGATATAAGTAACTGTTTTCCAGATATAAGCAAGAAACCAAAAAACTGTTACCCTAATTAAGCGTTTGCATGTAAGCAAATTTAGTACTATTAGTATTATTATTAATGTTATTGTTATTAATATGACGACAAAAGACGACTCTGAAACCTTTAGTGACCTTTATGTCTTCTCCTTTTTCCTCTACTAAAGTGTTAGACACAATTAATTTAGTTTAATTTTAGTTTTTCAAACATTTTATTTTAAAGCAAGTTTTTGTTAAATATTATTTATATCCAACTCTATAACTCGCTTATGGTTGGTCCTACAAGAAAAATGCAAATAACTATTTTGTAGGAAATTTTATCAGCTTTAATTTTGAAAGAAAGATAAAAATTGATAGGAGTAACTGTTTTCGAGATATAAGCAAAAAACCAATAAGAAAACTGTAACTGTTACTGAACAAAAATGTAATTCAGTTTTCAATGTTTGAGACGAAGACGAAAATGCAGCATTATTATTATTATTAATGTTATTGTTATTAATATGACGACTAAAAACGACTTTGAAGACTTTGGTGACTTTTATGTCTTCTCCTTTTTCCTATACTAAAGTGTTAGACTCAATTTAATTTCGGTTTTTCAAACATTATATTTTAAAGCAAATTTTTGATAAAGATTATTTATATCCAACTCTATAACTCGCTTATGGTTGGTCTTACAAAAGAAATGCAAATAACTATTTTGTAGGAAATTTTATCAGCTTTAATTTTGAAAGATAAAAATTGATAGGAGTAATTGTTTTCGAGATATAAGCAAAAAACCAAAGTAAAAACTGTTACAGTTACTGAACAAAAATGTAAGTTTTCGAGATATAAGCAAGAAACTGTTACCTTAATTAAGCGCTTGCATATAAGCAAATTTAGTACTATTAGTATTATTATTATTATTAATGTTATTGTTATTGATATGACGACTAAGAACGACTCTCAAGACTTTGGTGACTTTTATGTCACCTCCTTTTTCTTCTAATAAAGTATTGGACCCAATAAATTAAGTGTATTTTAAATCACAAGACATTTTCTGTTAAAGCACTTTTTTTTTAAATATTAATTATTTTTAAACTTATATCTCGCTTATGGTTAGTCCTACATGAAAAATGCAAATTACTATTTTGTAGGAAATTTTATCAGCTTTAATTTTAGTAAAAAGATAAAAATTGATAGGAGTAACTGTTTTCGAGATATAAGCAAGAAACCAAAAAACTGTTACCTTAATTAAGCGCTTGCATATAAGCAAATTTAGTACTAAAAACAACTCTGAAGACTTTGGTGATTTTTATGTCTTCTCCTTTTTCCTCTACTAAAGTGTTGGACCCAATTAATTTAGTTTAATATCAGTTTTTCAAACATTTTATTTTAAAGCAAATTTTTGTTAAAGATTATTTATATCCAACTCTATAACTCGCTTATGGTTGGTCCTACAAAAAAATGGAAATAACTATTTTGTAGGAAATTTTATCAGCTTTAATTTTGAAAGAAAGATAAAAATTGATAGGAGTAATTGTTTTCGAGATATAAGCAAAAAACCAAAGTGAAAACTGTTACAGTTACTGAACAAAAATGTAATTCAGTTTTCAATGTTTGAGACGAAGACGAAAATGCAGCATTTAAAAACGACTCTGAAGACTTCAGTGACTTTTATGTCACCTCCTTTTTCTTCTAATAGAGTATTGGTCCCAATAAATTAAGTGTATTTTAAATCACAAGACATTTTCTGTTAAAGCACTTTTTTTTTAAATATTAATTATTTTCAAACTTCTATCTCGCTTATGGTTAGTCCTACATAAAAAATGCAAATAACTATTTTGTAGGAAATTTTATCAGCTTTAATTTTAGTAAAAAGATAAAAATTGATAGGAGTAACTGTTTTCGAGATATAAGCAAGAATAGGACCAACCATAAGCGAGTTATAGAGTTGGATATAAATAATCTTTAACAAAAATTTGCTTTAAAATAAAATGTTTGAAAAACCGAAATTAAACTAAATTAATTAAGACTAACACTTTAGTTGAGGAAAAAGGAGAAGACATAAAAGTCACCAAAGTTTTGAGAGTCGTTTTTAGTCGTCATATTAATAACAATAACATTAATAATAATAATACTAATAGTACTAAATTTGCTTATATGCAAGCGCTTTATTAAGGTAACAGTTTTTTGGTTTCTTGCTTATATCTCGAAAACAGTTACTCCTATCAATTTTTATCTTTTTACTAAAATTAAAGCTGATAAAATTTCCTACAAAATAGTTATTTGTATTTTTCTTGTAGGACCAAGCATAAGTGAGTTATAGAGATAGATATAAATAATATTTAACAAAAATTTGCTTTAAAATAAAATGTTTGAAATACTGAAATTAAACTAAATAAATTGTGTCTAACACTTTAGTATAGGAAAAAGGAGAAGACATAAAAGTCACCAAAGTCTTCAGAGTCGTTTTTAGTCGTCATATTAATAACAATAACATTAATTATAATAATACTAATAGTACTAAATTTGCTTATATGCAAGCGCTTTATTAAGGTAACTGTTTTTTGGTTTCTTGCTTATATCTCGAAAACAGTTACTCCTATCAATTTTTATATGTTTACTAAAATTAAAGCTGATAAAATTTCTTACAAAATAGTTATTTGCATTTTTCATGTAGGACTAACCATAAGCGAGATATAAGTTTGAAAATAATCAATATTTAAAAAAAAAGTGCTTTAACAGAAAATGTCTTGTGATTTAAAATACACTTAATTTATTGGGTCCAATACATTATTAGAAGAAAAAGAAGGTGACTTAAAAGTCACAGAAGTCTTCAGAGTCGTTTTTAAATGCTGCATTTTCGTCTTCGTCTCAAACATTGAAAACTGAATTACATTTTTGTTTAGTAACTGTAACAGTTTTCACTTTGGTTTTTTGCTTATATCTCGAAAACTATTATTCCTATCAATTTTTATCTTTCTTTCAAAATTAAAGCTGATAAAATTTCCTACAAAATAGTTATTTGCATTTTTCATGTAGGACTAACCATAAGCGAGATATAAGTTTGAAAATAATTAATATTAAAAAAAAAGTGCTTTAACAGAAAATGTCTTGTGATTTAAAATACACTTAATTTAATGGGTCCAATACTTTATTAGAAGAAAAAGGAGGTGACATAAAAGTCACTGAAGTCTTCAGAGTCGATTTTAAATGCTGCATTTTCGTCTTTGTCTCAAACATTGAATACTGAATTACATTTTTGTTTAGTAACAGTTACAGTTTTCTTATTGGTTTTTTGCTTATATCTCGAAAACAGTTACTCCTATCAATTTTTATCTTTCTTTCAAAATCAAAGCTGATAAAATTTCCTACAAAATAGTTATTGGCATTTTTTTTGTAGGACCAACCATAAGCGAGTTATAAAGTTGGATATAAATAATCTTTAACAAAAATTTGCTTTAAAATAAAATGTTTGAAATACTGAAATTAAACTAAATAAATTGTGTCTAACACTTTAGTAGAGGAAAAAGGAGAAGACATAAAAGTCACCAAAGTTTTGAGAGTTGTTTTTAGTCGTCATATTAATAACAATAACATTAATAATAATAATACTAATAGTACTAAATTTGCTTATAAGCAAGCGCTTTATTAAGGTAACAGTTTATTGGTTTCTTGCTTATATCTCGAAAACAGTTACTCCTATCAATTTTCATCTTTTTACTAAAATTAAAGCTGATAAAATTTCCTACAAAATAGTTATTTGCATTTTTCATGTAGGACTAACCATAAGCGAGATATAAGTTTGAAAATAATCAATATTTAAAAAAAAGTGCTTTAACAGAAAATGTCATGTGATTTAAAATACACTTAATTTATTGGGTCCAATACATTATTAGAAGAAAAAGGAGGTGACTTAAAAGTCACAGAAGTCTTCAGAGTCGTTTTTAAATGCTGCATTTTCGTCTTCGTCTCAAACGTTGAAAACTGAATTACATTTTTGTTTAGTAACTGTAACAGTTTTCACTTTGGTTTTTTGCTTATATCTCGAAAACAATTATTCCTATCAATTTTTATCTTTCTTTCAAAATTAAAGCTGATAAACTTTCCTACAAAATAGTTATTTGCATTTTTCTTGAAGGACCAACCATAAGCGAGTTATAGAGTTGGATATAAATAATATTTAACAAAAACTTGCTATAAAATAAAATGTTTGAAAAACTAAAAAATAAAATTTCCTACAAAATAGTAATTTGCATTTATCATATAGGACTAACCATAAGCGAGATATAAGTTTAAAAATAATTAATATTTAAAAAAAAAGTGCTTTAACAGAAAATGTCTTGTGATTTAAAATACACTTAATTTATTGGGTCCAATACTTTATTAGAAGAAAAAGGAGGTGACATAAAAGTCACCAAAGTCTTGAGAGTCGTTCTTAGTCGTCATATCAATAACAATAACATTAATAATAATAATACTAATAGTACTAAATTTGCTTATATGCAAGCGCTTAATTAAGGTAACAGTTTCTTGCTTATATCTCGAAAACTTACATTTTTGTTCAGTAACTGTAAGAGTTTTTACTTTGGTTTTTTGCTTATATTTCGAAAACAATTACTCCTATCAATTTTTAACTTTCTTTCAAAATTAAAGCTGATAAAATTTCCTACAAAATAGTTATTTGCATTTCTTTTGTAAGACCAACCATAAGCGAGTTATAGAGTTGGATATAAATAATCTTTAACAAAAATTTGCTTTAAAATATAATGTTTGAAAAACCGAAATTAAACTAAATTAATTGAGTCTAACACTTTAGTATAGGAAAAAGGAGAAGACATAAAAGTCACCAAAGTCTTCAGAGTCGTTTTTAGTCGTCATATTAATAACAATAACATCAATAATAATAATAATGCTGCATTTTCGTCTTCGTCTCAAACATTGAAAACTGAATTACATTTTTGTTCAGTAACAGTTACAGTTTTCTTATTGGTTTTTTGCTTATATCTCGAAAACAGTTACTCCTAACAATTTTTATCTTTATTTCAAAATTAAAGCTGATAAAATTTCCTACAAAATAGTTATTTGCATTTTTCTTGTAGGACCAACCATAAGCGAGTTATAGAGTTGGGTATAAATAATATTTAACAAAAACTTGCTTTAAAATAAAATGTTTGAAAAACTAAAATTAAACTAAATTAATTGTGTCTAACACTTTAGTAGAGGAAAAAGGAGAAGAGATAAAGGTCACTAAAGGTTTCAGAGTCGTCTTTAGTCGTCATATTAATAACAATAACATTAATAAAAATACTAAAAGTACTAAATTTGCTTACATGCAAACGCTTAATTAAGGTAACAGTTTTTTGTTTTCTTGCTTATATCTGGAAAACAGTTACTTATATCAATTTTTATCTTTTTACTAAAATTAAAGCTGATAAAATTTTCTACAAAATAGTTATTTGCATTTTTCATGTAAGACTAAGCATAAGCGAGATATAAGTTTAAAAATGATTAATATTTAAAAAAAAAGTGCTTTAACAGAAAATGTCTTGTGATTTAAAATACACTTAATTTATTGGGTCCAATACTATATTAGAAGAAAAAGGAGGTGACATAAAAGTCGCTGAAGTCTTCAGAGTCGTTTTTAAATGCTGCATTTTCGTCTTCGTCTCAAACATTGAAAACTGAATTACATTTTTGTTCAGTAACTGTAACAGTTTTTACTTTGGTTTTTTGCTTATATCTCGAAAACAATTACTCCTATCAATTTTTATCTTTCTTTCAAAATTAAAGCTGATAAAATTTCCTACAAAATAGTTATTTGCATTTCTTTTGTAAGACCAACCATAAGCGAGTTATAGAGTTGGATATAAATAATCTTTAACAAAAATTTGCTTTAAAATATAATGTTTGGAAAACCGAAATTAAACTAAATTAATTGAGTGTAACACTTTAGTATAGGAAAAAGGAGAAGACATAAAAGTCACCAAAGACTTCAGAGTCGTTTTTAGTCGTCATATTAATAACAATAACATTAATAATAATAATAATGCTGCATTTTCGTCTTCGTCTCAAACATTGAAAACTGAATTACATTTCTGTTCAGTAACAGTTACAGTTTTCTTATTGGTTTCTTGCTTATATCTCGAAAACAGTTACTTCTATCAATTTTTATCTTTTTTTCAAAATTAAAGCTGATAACATTTCCTACAAAATAGTTATTTGCATTTTTTTGTAGGACCAACCATAAGCGAGTTATAGAGTTGGATATAAATAATCTTTAACAAAAATTTTTTTTAAAATAAAATGTTTAAAAAACTAAAATTAAACCAAATTAATTGTGTCTAACACTTTAGTAGAGGAAAAAGGAGAAGACATAAAGGTCACTAAAGTCTTCAGAGTCGTTTTTAGTCGTCATATTAATAACAATAACATTAATAATAATAATACTAATAGTACTAAATTTGCTTATATGCAAGCGCTTAATTAATGTAACAGTTTTTTGGTTTCTAGCTTATATCTCGAAAACAGTTACTCCTATCAATTTTTATTTGTTTACTAAAATTAAAGCTGATAAAATTTCCTACAAAATAGTTATTTGCATTTTTCATGTAGGACTAACCATAAGCGAGATATAAGTTTGAAAATAATTAATATTTAAAAAAAAAGTGCTTTAACAGAAAATGTCTTGTGATTTAAAATACACTTAATTTATAGGGTCCAATACTTTATTAGAAGAAAAAGGAGGTGACATAAAAGTCACTGACGTCTTCAGAGTCGTTTTTAAATGCTGCATTTTTGTCTTTGTCTCAAACATTGAAAACTGAGTTACATTTTTGTTCAGTAACAGTTACAGTTTTCTTATTGGTTTTTTGCTTATATCTCGAAAACAGTTACTCCTATCAAATTTTATCTTTCTTTCAAAATTAAAGCTGATAAAATTTCCAACCAAATAGTTATTAACATTTTTCTTGTAGGACCAAGCATAAACGAGTTATAGAGTTGGATATAAATAATATTTAACAAAAATTTGCTTTAAAATAAAATGCTTGAAAAACCGGAATTAAACTAAATTAATTGTGTCTAACACTTTAGTAGAGGAAAAAGGAGAAGACATAAAAGTTACAAAAGTCTTAGAGTTGTCTTTAGTCGTCATATTAATAACAATAACATTAATAATAATAATACTAATATTACTAAATTTGCTTATATGCAAGCGCTTAATTAAGGTAACAGTTTCTTGCTTATATCTCGAAAACAGTTACTCCTATCAATTTTTATCTTTTTACTAAAATTAAAGCTGATAAAATTTCCTACAAAATAGTTATTTGCATTTTTTATGTAGGACTAACCATAAGCGAGATAGAAGTTTGAAAATAATTAATATTTAAAAAAAAAGTGCTTTAACAGAAAATGTCTTGTGATTTAAAATACACTTAATTTATTGGGACCAATACTCTATTAGAAGAAAAAGGAGGTGACATAAAAGTCACTGAAGTCTTCAGAGTCGTTTTTAAATGCTGCATTTTCGTCTTCGTCTCAAACATTGAAAACTGAATTACATTTTTGTTCAGTAACTGTAACAGTTTTCACTTTGGTTTTTTGCTTATATCTCGAAAACAATTACTCCTATCAATTTTTATCTTTCTTTCAAAATTAAAGCTGATAAAATTTCCAACAAAATAGTTATTTGCATTTCTTTTGTAAGACCAACCATAAGCGAGTTATAGAGTTGGATATAAATAATCTTTAACAAAAATTTGCTTTAAAATAAAATGTTTGAAAAACCGAAATTAAACTAAATTAATTAAAACTAACACTTTAGTTGAGGAAAAAGGAGAAGACATAAAAGTCACCAAAGTCTTGAGAGTCGTTTTTAGTCGTCATATTAATAACAATAACATTAATAATAATAATACTAATAGTACTAAATTTGCTTATATGCAAGCGCTTTATTAAGGTAACAGTTTTTTGGTTTCTTGCTTATATCTCGAAAACAGTTACTCCTATCAATTTTTATCTTTTTACTAAAATTAAAGCTGATAAAAATTCCTACAAAATAGTTATTTGTATTTTTCTTGTAGGACCAAGCATAAGCGAGTTATAGAGATAGATATAAATAATATTTAACAAAAATTTGCTTTAAAATAAAATGTTTGAAATACTGAAATTAAACTAAATTAATTGTGTCTAACACTTTAGTATAGGAAAAAGGAGAAGACATAAAAGTCACCAAAGTCTTCAGAGTCGTTTTTAGTCGTCATATTAATAACAATAACATTAATAATAATAATACTAATAGTACTAAATTTGCTTATATGCAAGCGCTTTATTAAGGTAACAGTTTTTTGGTTTCTTGCTTATATCTCGAAAACAGTTACTCCTATCAATTTTTATCTGTTTACTAAAATTAAAGCTAATAAAATTTCCTACAAAATAGTTATTTGCATTTTTCATGTAGGACTAACCATAAGCGAGATGTAAGTTTGAAAATTATTAATATTTAAAAAAAAGTGCTTTAACAGAAAATGTCTTGTGATTTAAAATACACTTAATTTATTGGGTCCAATACTTTATTAGAAGAATAAGGAGGTGACATAAAAGTCGCTGAAGTCTTCAGAGTCGTATTTAAATGCTGCATTTTCGTCTTCGTCTCAAACATTGAAAACTGAATTACATTTTTGTTCAGTAACAGTTACAGTATTCTTATTGGTTTCTTGCTTATATCTCGAAAACAGTTACTCCTATCAATTTTTATCTTTTTACTAAAATTAAAGCTGATAAAATTTCCTACAAAATAGTAATTTGCATTTTTCATGTAGGACTAACCATAAGCGAGATATAAGTTTGAAAATAATTAATATTTAAAAAAAAAGTGCTTTAACAGAAAATGTCTTGTGATTTAAAATACACTTAATTTAATGGGTCCAATACTTTATTAGAAGAAAAAGGAGGTGACATAAAAGTCACTGAAGTCTTCAGAGTCGATTTTAAATGCTGCATTTTCGTCTTTGTCTCAAACATTGAAAACTGAATTACATTTTTGTTTAGTAACAGTTACAGTTTTCTTATTGGTTTTTTGCTTATATCTCGAAAACAGTTACTCCTATCAATTTTTATCTTTTTTTCAAAATCAAAGCTGATAAAATTTCCTACAAAATAGTTATTGGCATTTTTTTTGTAGGACTAACCATAAGCGAGTTATAGAGTTGGATATAAATAATCTTTAACAAAAATTTGCTTTAAAATAAAATGTTTGAAAAACCGAAATTAAACTAAATTAATTAAAACTAACACTTTAGTTGAGGAAAAAGGAGAAGACATAAAAGTCACCAAAGTCTTGAGAGTCGTTTTTAGTCGTCATATTAATAACAATAACATTAATAATAATAATACTAATAGTACTAAATTTGCTTATATGCAAGCGCTTTATTAAGGTAACAGTTTTTTGGTTTCTTGCTTATATCTCGAAAACAGTTACTCCTATCAATTTTTATCTTTTTACTAAAATTAAAGCTGATAAAAATTTCTACAAAATAGTTATTTGTATTTTTCTTGTAGGACCAAGCATAAGCGAGTTATAGAGATAGATATAAATAATATTTAACAAAAATTTGCTTTAAAATAAAATGTTTGAAATACTGAAATTAAACTAAATTAATTGTGTCTAACACTTTAGTATAGGAAAAAGGAGAAGACATAAATGTCACCAAAGTCTTCAGAGTCGTTTTTAGTCGTCATATTAATAACAATAACATTAATAATAATAATACTAATAGTACTAAATTTGCTTATATGCAAGCGCTTTATTAAGGTAACAGTTTTTTGGTTTCTTGCTTATATCTCGAAAACAGTTACTCCTATCAATTTTTATTTGTTTACTAAAATTAAAGCTGATAAAATTTCCTACAAAATAGTTATTTGCATTTTTCATGTAGGACTAACCATAAGCGAGATATAAGTTTGAAAATAATTAATATTAAAAAAAAAAGTGCTTTAACAGAAAATGTCTTGTGATTTAAAATACACTTAATTTATTGGGTCCAATACTTTATTAGAAGAAAAAGGAGGTGACATAAAAGTCACTGACGTCTTCAGAGTCGTTTTTAAATGCTGCATTTTTGTCTTTGTCTCAAACATTGAAAACTGAGTTACATTTTTGTTCAGTAACAGTTACAGTTTTCTTATTGGTTTTTTGCTTATATCTCGAAAACAGTTACTCCTATCAAATTTTATCTTTCTTTCAATATTAAAGCTGATAAAATTTCCAACCAAATAGTTATTAACATTTTTCTTGTAGGACCAAGCATAAACGAGTTATAGAGTTGGATATAAATAATATTTAACAAAAATTTGCTTTAAAATAAAATGCTTGAAAAACCGGAATTAAACTAAATTAATTGTGTCTAACACTTTAGTAGAGGAAAAAGGAGAAGACATAAAAGTTACAAAAGTCTTAGAGTTGTCTTTAGTCGTCATATTAATAACAATAACATTAATAATAATAATACTAATATTACTAAATTTGCTTATATGCAAGCGCTTAATTAAGGTAACAGTTTCTTGCTTATATCTCGAAAACAGTTACTCCTATCAATTTTTATCTTTTTACTAAAATTAAAGCTGATAAAATTTCCTACAAAATAGTTATTTGCATTTTTTATGTAGGACTAACCATAAGCGAGATAGAAGTTTGAAAATAATTAATATTTAAAAAAAAAGTGCTTTAACAGAAAATGTCTTGTGATTTAAAATACACTTAATTTATTGGGACCAATACTCTATTAGAAGAAAAAGGAGGTGACATAAAAGTCACTGAAGTCTTCAGAGTCGTTTTTAAATGCTGCATTTTTGTCTTCGTCTCAAACATTGAAAATTGAATTACATTTTTGTTCAGTAACTGTAACAGTTTTCACTTTGGTTTTTTGCTTATATCTCGAAAACAATTACTCCTATCAATTTTATCTTTCTTTCAAAATTAAAGCTGATAAAATTTCCAACAAAATTTATTTGCATTTCTTTTGTAAGACCAACCATAAGCGAGTTATAGAGTTGGATATAAATAATCTTTAACAAAAATTTGCTTTAAAATAAAATGTTTGAAAAACCGAAATTAAACTAAATTAATTAAAACTAACACTTTAGTTGAGGAAAAAGGAGAAGACATAAAAGTCACTAAATGTTTCAGAGTCGTCTTTAGTCGCCCTATTAATAACAATAACATTAATAATAATAATACTAATATTACTAAATTTGCTTATATGCAAGCGCTTTATTAAGGTAACAGTTTTTTGGTTTCTTGCTTATATCTCGAAAACAGTTACTCCTATCAATTTTTATCTTTTTACTAAAATTAAAGCTGATAAAAATTCCTACAAAATAGTTATTTGTATTTTTCTTGTAGGACCAAGCAAAAGCGAGTTATAGAGATAGATATAAATAATATTTAACAAAAATTTGCTTTAAAATAAAATGTTTGAAATACTGAAATTAAACTAAATTAATTGTGTCTAACACTTTAGTATAGGAAAAAGGAGAAGACATAAAAGTCACCAAAGTCTTGAGAGTCGTTTTTAGTCGTCATATTAATAACAATAACATTAATAATAATAATACTAATAGTACTAAATTTGCTTATATGCAAGCGCTTTATTAAGGTAACAGTTTTTTGGTTTCTTGCTTATATCTCGAAAACAGTTACTCCTATCAATTTTTATCTTTTTACTAAAATTAAAGCTGATAAAAATTCCTACAAAATAGTTATTTGTATTTTTCTTGTAGGACCAAGCAAAAGCGAGTTATAGAGATAGATATAAATAATATTTAACAAAAATTTGCTTTAAAATAAAATGTTTGAAATACTGAAATTAAACTAAATTAATTGTGTCTAACACTTTAGTATAGGAAAAAGGAGAAGACATAAAAGTCACCAAAGTCTTCAGAGTCGTTTTTAGTCGTCATATTAATAACAATAACATTAATAATAATAATACTAATAGTACTAAATTTGCTTATATGCAAGCGCTTTATTAAGGTAACAGTTTTTTGGCTTCTTGCTTATATCTCGAAAACAGTTACTCCTATCAATTTTTATCTGTTTACTAAAATTAAAGCTAATAAAATTTCCTACAAAATAGTTATTTGCATTTTTTATGTAGGACTAACCATAAGCGAGATGTAAGTTTGAAAATTATTAATATTTAAAAAAAAGTGCTTTAACAGAAAATGTCTTGTGATTTAAAATACACTTAATTTATTGGGTCCAATATATTATTAGAAGAATAAGGAGGTGACATAAAAGTCGCTGAAGTTTTCAGAGTCGTTTTTAAATGCTGCATTTTCGTCTTCGTCTCAAACATTGAAAACTGAATTACATTTTTGTTAAGTAACTGTAACAGTTTTTACTTTGGTTTTTTGCTTATATCTCGAAAACAATTACTACTATCAATTTTTATCTTTCTTTCAAAATTAAAGCTGATAAAATTTCCTACAAAATAGTTATTTGCATTTTTTATGTAGGACTAACCATAAGCGAGATATAAGATTGAAAATAATTAATATTTAAAAAAAAAGTGCTTTAACAGAAAATGTCTTGTGATTTAAAATACACTTAATTTAATGGGTCCAATACATTATTAGAAGAAAAAGGAGGTGACATAAAAGTCACTGAAGTCTTCAGAGTCGATTTTAAATGCTGCATTTTCGTCTTTGTCTCAAACATTAAATACTGAATTACATTTTTGTTTAGTAACAGTTACAGTTTTCTTATTGGTTTTTTGCTTATATCTCGAAAACAGTTATTCCTATCAATTTTTATCTTTCTTTCAAAATCAAAGCTGATAAAATTTCCTACAAAATAGTTATTGGCATTTTTTTGTAGGACCAACCATAAGCGAGTTATAGAGTTGGATATAAATAATATTTAACAAAAACTTGCTTTAAAATAAAATGTTTGAAAAACTAAAAAATAAAATTTCCTACAAAATAGTAATTTGCATTTTTCATATAGGACTAACCATAAGCGAGATATAAGTTTAAAAATAATTAATATTTACAAAAAAAGTGCTTTAACAGAAAATGTCTTGTGATTTAAAATACACTTAATTTATTGGGTCCAATACTTTATTAGAAGAAAAAGGAGGTGACATAAAAGTCACCAAAGTCTTGAGAGTCGTTCTTAGTCGTCATATCAATAACAATTACATTAATAATAATAATACTAATAGTACTAAATTTGCTTATATGCAAGCACTTTATTAAGGTAACAGTTTATTGGTTTCTTGCTTATATCTCGAAAACAGTTACTCCTATCAATTTTTATCTTTTTACTAAAATTAAAGCTGATAAAATTTCCTACAAAATAGTTATTTGTATTTTTCTTGTAGGACCAAGCATAAGCGAGTTATAGAGATAGATATAAATAATATTTAACAAAAATTTGCTTTAAAATAAAATGTTTGAAATACTGAAATTAAACTAAATTAATTGTGTCTAACACTTTAGTATAGGAAAAAGGAGAAGACATAAAAGTCACCAAAGTCTTCAGAGTCGTTTTTAGTCGTCATATTAATAACAATAACATTAATAATAATAATACTAATAGTACTAAATTTGCTTATATGCAAGCGCTTTATTAAGGTAACAGTTTTTTGGTTTCTTGCTTATATCTCGAAAACAGTTACTTCTATCAATTTTTATCTGTTTACTAAAATTAAAGCTGATAAAATTTCCTACAAAATAGTTATTTGCATTTTTTATGTAGGACTAACCATAAGCGAGATATAAGTTTGAAAATAATCAATATTTAAAAAAAAGTGCTTTAACAGAAAATGTCATGTGATTTAAAATACACTTAATTTATTGGGTCCAATACATTATTAGAAGAAAAAGGAGGTGACTTAAAAGTCACAGAAGTCTTCAGAGTCGTTTTTAAATGCTGCATTTTCGTCTTCGTCTCAAACATTAAAAACTGAATTACATTTTTGTTCAGTAACAGTTACAGTTTTCTTATTGGTTTTTTGCATATATCTCGAAAACGGTTACTCCTATTAATTTTTATCTTTTTTTCAAAATTAAAGCTGATAAAATTTCCTACAAAATAGTTATTTGCATTTTTCTTGTAGGACCAACCATAAGCGAGTTATAGAGTTGGATATAAATAATATTTAACAAAAACTTGCTTTAAAATAAAATGTTTGAAAAACTAAAAAATAAAATTTCCTACAAAATAGTAATTTGCATTTTTCATGTAGGACTAACCATAAGCGAGATATAAGTTTAAAAATAATTAATATTTAAAAAAAGGTGTTTTACAGAAAATGTCTTGTGATTTAAAATACACTTAATTTATTGGGTCCAATACTTTATTAGAAGAAAAAGGAGGTGACATAAAAGTCACCAAAATCTTGAGAGTCGTTCTTAGTCGTCATATCAATAACAATAACATTAATAATAATAATACTAATAGTACTAAATTTGCTTATATGCAAGCGCTTAATTAAGGTAACAGTTTCTTGCTTATATCTCAAAAACTTACATTTTTGTTCAGTAACTGTAACAGTTTTTACTTTGGTTTTTTGCTTATATCTCGAAAACAATTACTCCTATCAATTTTTATCTTTTTTCCAAAATTAAAGCTGATAAAATTTCCTACAAAATAGTTATTTGCATTTTTTTTGTAAGACCAACCATAAGCGAGTTATAGAGTTGGATATAAATAATCTTTAACAAAAATTTGCTTTAAAATATAATGTTTGAAAAACCGAAATTAAACTAAATTAATTGAGTCTAACACTTTAGTATAGGAAAAAGAAGAAGACATAAAAGTCACCAAAGACTTCAGAGTCGTTTTTAGTCGTCATATTAATAACAATAACATTAATAATAATAATAATGCTGCATTTTCGTCTTCGTCTCAAATATTGAAAACTGAATTCCATTTTTGTTCAGTAACAGTTACAGTTTTCTTATTGGTTTCTTGCTTATATCTCGAAAACAGTTACTTCTATCAATTTTTATCTTTTTTTCAAAATTAAAGCTGATAACATTTCCTACAAAATAGTTATTTGCATTTTTTTGTAGGACCAACCATACGCGAGTTATAGAGTTGGATATAAATAATCTTTAACAAAAATTTTCTTTAAAATAAAATGTTTGAAAAACTAAAATTAAACCAAATTAATTGTGTCTAACACTTTAGTAGAGGAAAAAGGAGAAGACATAAAAGTCACTAAAGTCTTCAGAGTCGTTTTTAGTCGTCATATTAATAACAATAACATTAATAATAATAATACTAATAGTACTAAATTTGCTTATATGCAAGCGCTTAATTAATGTAACAGTTTTTTGGTTTCTAGCTTATATCTCGAAAACAGTTACAAGTATCAAATTTCATCTTTCTTTCAAAAGTAAAGCTGATAAAATTTCCAACAAAGTAATTATTTGCATTTTTCTTGTAGGACCAAGCATAAGCGAGTTATAGAGATGAATATAAATAATTTTTAACAAAAATTTGCTTTAAAATAAAATGTTTGAAAAACTGAAATTAAACTAAATTAATTGTGTCTAACACTTTAGTGGAGGAAAAAGGAGAAGACATAAAAGTCTTTAAAGGTTTCAGAATCGTCTTTAGTCGTCATATTAATAACAATAACATTAATAAACTAATAGTACTAAATTTGCTTATATGCAAACGCTGCATTAAGGTAATAGTTTTTTGGTTTCTTGCTTATATCTCGAAAACAGTTACTCCTATCAATTTTTAACTTTTCACCAAAATTAAAGATGATAAAATTTTCTGCAAAATAGTTATTTGCATTTTTCATGTAGAACAAACCATAAGCGAGATATAAGTTTGAAAATAATTAATAATTAAAAAAAAAATGTGTTTTAACAGAAAATGTCTTGTGATTTAAAATACACTTAATTTATTGGGTCCAATACTTAATTAGAAGAAAAAGGAGGTGCAAATAACTATTTTGTTGGAAATTTTATTAGCTTTAATTGTGAAAGAAAGATAAAATTTGATAGGAGTAACTGTTTTCGAGATATAAGCAAAAAACCAATAAGAAAACTGTAACTGTTACTGAACAAAAATGTAATTCAGTTTTCAATGTTTGAGACGAAGACAAAAATGCAGCATTTAAAAACGACTCTGAAAACTTCAGTGACTTTTATGTCACCTCCTTTTTCTTCTAATAAAGTATTGGACCCAATAAATTAAGTGTATTTTAAATCACAAGACATTTTCTGTTAAAACACTTTTTTTTAATTATTAATTACTTTCAAACTTATATCTCGCTTATCGTTAGTTCTACATGAAAAATGCAAATAACTATTTTGTAGAAAATTTTATCACCTTTAATTTTGGTGAAAAAGTAAAAATTGATAGGAGTAACTGTTTTCGAGATATAAGCAAAAAACAAAAAAACTGTTACTTTAATTAAGCGCTTGCATATAAGCAAATTTAGTACTACTAGTATTGTTATTATAAATGTTATTGTTATTAATATGACGACTAAAGACAACTCTAAGACTTTAGTGACTTTTATGTCTCCTCCTTTTTCCTCTACTAAAGTGTTAGACACAATTAATTTAGTTTAATTTCAGTTTTTCAAACATTTTATTTTAAAGCAAATTTTTGTTAAATATTAAAAACTATAAAATGGCTTAGATTGCCTAAAACACACATCACACATAATCTTTTGCATAGAAATGATAAAACGCTCATATAACACAAAATAAGCTTCATTTTTGCTTAGAAAACTAAGCTTACTTTTATTACTACTATTATTATTATTTTTATTATTATTATTATTATTATTACTATTATTATTATTATTATTATTATTATTATTATTATTATTATTAATATTATTATTATTAAAAACCGATTATAACTTTTGTATAGTAAATGTTTTTATACCAGTTTTAAAATGAGTTATTAATTTTAGACAATTTCTTGTCTAAAAACACAGATCACAGATGATCTCTTGCATAGAAATGAGAAAACGCTCAGATAACACAAAATAAGCATCATTTTTGCTTAGAAAAACTAAGCTTTTATTTAGAAAGAAATTCATTATTATAAGTATTATTATCATTATTATTATTATTATTATTATTATTATTATTATTATTATTATTATTATTTCTTTTATTACTATTATTATTATTATTATTATTATTATTATTATTATTATTATTATTATTAACTTTTGTATAGTAAATGTTTTTATACCAGTTTTAAAATGAGTTATTAATTTTAAACAATTTCTTGCCTAAAAACGCTCATATAACACACAAATAAGCTTTATTTTTGCTTAGAAAAGTAAGCTTACTTTTATTACTATTATTATTATTTTAATTATTATTATTATTGTTATTATTATTATTATTATTATTATTATTATTATTATTATTATTATTATTATTATTATTATTATTATTGTTATTATTATTATTATTATTATTATTATTATTATTATTATTAAAAACCGATTATAACTTTTGTATAGTATTGTTTTTATACCAGTTTTAAAATGAGTGATTAATTTTAGCCAATTTCTTGCCTAAAAACTATAAAATGGCTTAGATTGCCTAAAAACACAGATCACACATGATCTTTTGCATAGAAATGAGAAAACGCTCATATAACACAAAATAAGCTTCATTTTTGCTTAGAAAACTAAGCTTACTTTTATTACTACTATTATTATTATATTTATTATTATTATTATTATTATTATTACTATTATTATTATTATTATTAATATTATTATTATTAAAAACCGATTATAACTTTTGTATAGTAAATGTTTTTATGCCAGTTTTAAAATGAGTTATATTAATTTAGACAATTTATTGCCTAAAAACACAGATCACAGATGATCTCTTGCATAGAAATGAGAAAACGCTCAGATAACACAAAATAAGCATCATTTTTGCTTAGAAAAACTAAGCTTTAATTTAGAAAGAAATTCAATATTATAAGTATTATTATCATTATTATTATTATTATTATTATTATTATTATTATTATTATTATTATTTTTTATTATTATTATTATTATTATTATTAACTTTTGTATAGTAAATGTTTTTATACCAGTTTTAAAATGAGTTATTAATTTTAGACAATTTCTTGCCTAAAAACACAGATCACAGATGATTTCTTGCATAGAAATGAGAAAACGCTCATATAACACAAAAAGAGCTTCATGTTTGCTTAGAAAACTAAGCTTACTTTTATTACTATTATTATTTTTATTATTATTATTATTATTATTACTATTATTAGTATTATTATTTTTATTATTATTATTATTATTATTATTATTATTATTATTATTATTATTATTATTATTATTATTATTATTATTAAAAACTTATATTAAACAGACAGAAAACGTCGTATTCTGACACAAAAAAACGAATTACGTTATAGACTTGACGAGAACGGCGTATCTCGGACTCTTATAGGACTCTTATAGGGTCAAAAAGTATCAGTTTGAATTAAAATAAATTATTTTTGTTGACTCTCAGTCTGAATTGTTCATCAGTTCAAACAAAAACGGCTTATTTTAGACGATCTTTTGCTTTGAACAAGAAAACTTACATCGAACAGACTAAAAACGTATTAATCTGGCATAAAAGAGCAATTTATGTATCACTTTGGATAAAGGCAGCTAATCCTATTCGTTTCATTGCTTAAAATAGACAAAATTGTTAATAAATCTAACAAAAACGCTGTATTCTAGCACAAAATACTAATTACATTATAGTTTCGACGAGAATAGCTTATTTGGAATGATTCTATGCTTCCAAACGAGTAAATTTTTATTAAACAGATGCCAAACATCATGTTTTGTCCTATAAAGACATTTTATATTGCAGTTTGTATTAAAACAAAATATTTTCGTTGATTCTTTGTTAGAAGCAGCAAACCTAACATTAAAGAATCTGAAAACTTTGTATTCGGACACAAACCACCGAATTTTGTATCAGTTTAGACAAAAACGGTTGATTTTCGACAATATTTTGCTTTGAACAAGAAAATTTATATCAAACTGACTAAAAACGTCTTATTTTAGCACAAAACAAAAGATTTGCGTTATAGTCTTGAAGCTGATTCATGACACAGTTTGGATAAAAACCAATTATTTTTGTTAATTCATTGTTACAAACAAGAAACCTTACATCAAAGAAACTGAAAACCCCTTATTCAGGCACAGAAATTCGAATTACGTTTCAGTCTGGACAAAAGCTGCTTATTTTAGACGATCCTTTGTTTTGAACACGAAAACTTACATTAAAAAGATTAAAAACGTCTTATTCTGGCTGAAAACTGCAAATTATATATTACTCTAGATAAAAGCAATTTATCCTGATTACTCCTTTACTTAGAATAGAGTAAACTTGTATAAAATTTAATGAAAACTTTAAATTTAGTCTCAAAAAAATAATTTACGTCATAGTTTTGACCAGCACTGTTTATTTCAAACGAATTTATGATTCGAAACTAATGAACTTTTATGGGGCAGATGCAAAACCACATATTACCATATAAAGCGTTGTTTTAAAGCAAAGTATTACCTTTTGCAACAAGAAATTTCACGTCAAAGAAACTGAAAACTTCGTATCCATGCATAAATATCGAATTACGTCTCAGTTTAGGCAAATACAGCTTATTTTAAACGATTCATTGCTATAAACAAGAAAAATTTTATCAAGCATACTGAAAACGTCTTATTCTCGAAAATAAGAGCAAATTATGTATCAGTTTTGACAAAAGCGGATTACTCTATTTGATTCTATGCTTAGAGTAGAGTAAACTACTATAAAACGTAATGAAAACTCTATATTCAAGCTCAAAAGAACAAATTACGTTATAGTTTTGGCAAAAAAAAATATTTCGGACGATTACATACTTCGAAGTAAGCAAACTTTAATTGAACAAGTGCAAAAGCTAATACTTTGCTTTAAAATAACGATTTATGTGGTAATATGGTATTTTGCATCTGTCCTATAAAAGTTTACTCGTTTCGCTCCATTGAATCATTCGAAAGAAATTATTTTGACACAACAACAACGAAAATAATTTGTTTTTGTTTAAACTGTAACATAAATCGCTTTTATAAAACGAACTAAGACGTTTGGCATCTGTTTATTGAAAGTTTTCTCGTTTGGGGGCATAAAATCGTTTGAAATTATCAGTTCTGGTCAAAACTATAACGTAAATTATTTCTTTGTATCACTTTAAAGATTTGCGTTATAGTCTTGACGAGAACTGTTAATTTCAAACGATTCTATGCTTTGAAACCAGTATACTTTCACTGAACAGAGGCAAAACGTCTGATTTCGCCTTTAAAAAACGATTTATGTCACAGTTTGGATTAAAACCAATGATTTTCGTTTATTCATTGTTACAAACAAGAAACCTTACATCAAAGAAACTGAAAACCTCTTATTCAGGCCCAGAAAATCAAATTACGTTTCAGTCTAGACACAAATTGCTTATTTTAGACGATTCTTTCTTTTGAAGACGAAAACTTACATTAAAAAGATTAAAAACGTCTTATTCTGGCTCAAAACTGCAAATTATGTATTACTTTGGATAAAAGCAGTTTATCCTGATTACTCCTTTGCTTAGAATAGAGCAAACTTGTATAAAACTTAATGAAAACTTTAAATTTCGTCTCAAAGAAATAATTTACGTTACAGTTTTGACCAGAACTGTTAATTTCAAACGATTTTATGCCCCCAAACGAGAAAACTTTCACTAAACAAATGTCAAACGTCTTAGTTCGTTTTATAAAAGCGACTTATGTAACAGTTTAAACAAAAACAAATTATTTTCGCTGTTGTTGTGTTAAAATAATTTATTTCGAATGATTCAATGGAGCGAAACGAGTAAACTTTTATAGGACAGATGCAAAATACCATATTACCACATAAATCGTTATTTTAAAGCAAAGTATTAGCTTTTGCACTTGTTCAATTAAAGTTTGCTTACTTCGAAGTATGTAATCGTCCGAAATATTTTTTTTTGCCAAAACTATAACGTAATTTGTTCTTTTGAGCTTGAATATAGAGTTTTCATTACGTTTTATAGTAGTTTACTCTACTCTAAGCATAGAATCAAACAGAGTAATCCGCTTTTGTTAAAACTGACACATAATTTGCTCTTATTTTCGAGAATAAGACGTTTTCAATATGCTTGATAAAATTTTTCTTGTTTATAGCAAGGAATCGTTTAAAATAAGCTGTATTTGCTTAAACTGATACGTAATTCGATATTTATGCATGGATACGAAGTTTTCAGTTTCTTTGACGTGAAATTTCTTGTTGCAAAAGGAAATACTTTGCTTTAAAACAACGCTTTATATGGTAATATGTGGTTTTGCATCTGCCCCATAAAAGTTCATTAGTTTCGAATGATAAATTCGTTTGAAATAAACAGAGCTGGTCAAAACTATAATGTAAATTATTTCTTTGAGACGAAATTTAAAGTTTTCATTAAGTTTTATACAAGTTTACTCTATTCTAAGTAAAGGAGTAATCAGGATAAATTGCTTTTATCTAGAGTAATATATAATTTGCAGTTTTCAGCCAGAATAAGACGTTTTTAATCTTTTTAATGTAAGTTTTCGTGTTCAAGACAAAAGATCGTCTAAAATAAGCAGTTTTTGTCCAGACTGAAACGTAATTCGAATTTCTGTGCCTGAATAAGGGGTTTTCAGTTTCTTTGATGTAAGGTTTCTTGTTTGTAACAATGAATTAACAAAAATATTTGGTTTTTATCCAAACTGTGGCATGAATCAGCTTTAAGACTATAACGCAAATTTTTTGTTTTGTGCTAAAATAAGACGTTTTTAGTCAGTTTGATATAAGTTTTCTTGTTCAAAGCAAAATATTGTCGAAAATCAACCGTTTTTGTCTAAACTGATACAAAATTCGGTGGTTTGTGTCCGAATACAAAGTTTTCAGATTCTTTAATGTTAGGTTTGCTGCTTCTAACAAAGAATCAACGAAAATATTTTGTTTTAATACAAACTGCAATATAAAATGTCTTCATAGGACAAAACATGATGTTTGGCATCTGTTTAATAAAAATTTACTCGTTTGGAAGCATAGAATCATTTCAAATAAGCTATTCTCGTCGAAACTATAATGTAATTAGTATTTTGTGCTAGAATACAGCGTTTTTGTTAGATTTATTAACAATTTTGTCTATTTTAAGCAATGAAACGAATAGGATTAGCTGCCTTTATCTAAAGTGATACATAAATTGCTCTTTTATGCCAGATTAATACGTTTTTAGTCTGTTCGATATAAGTTTTCTTGTTCAAAGCAAAAGATCGTCTAAAATAAGCCGTTTTTGTTTGAACTGATGAACAATTCAGACTGAGAGTCAACAAAAATAATTTATTTTAATCCAAACTGATACTTTTTGACCCTATAAAAGTCCTATAAGAGTCCGAGATACGCCGTTCTCGTCAAGTCTATAACGTAATTCATTTTTTTGTGTCAGAATACGACGTTTTCTGTCTGTTTAATATAAGTTTTTAATAATAATAATAATAATAATAACAATAATAATAATAATAATAATAATAATAATAATAATAATAATAATAATAAAAATAATTATACTAATAATAGTAATAATAATAATAATAATAATAAAAATAATAATAGTAATAAAAGTAAGCTTAGTTTTCTAAGCAAAAATGAAGCTTATTTTGTGTGTTATATGAGCGTTTTCTCATTTCTATGCAAGAGATCATCTGTGATCTGTGTTTTTAGGCAAGAAATTGTCTAAAATTAATAACTCATTTTAAAACTGGTATAAAAACATTTACTATACAAAAGTTAATAATAATAATAATAATAATAATAATAATAATAATAACAATAATAATAATAATAATAATAATAATAATAATAATAATAATAACAATAATAATAATAATAATAATAATAATAATAATAATAATAATAACAATAATAATAATAATAATAATAATAATAAAAATAATAATAATAGTAGTAATAAAAGTAAGCTTAGTTTTCTAAGCAAAAATAAAGCTTATTTTGTGTTATATGAGCGTTTTCTCATTTCTATGTAAAAGATCATGTGTGATCAGTGTTTTTAGGCAATCTTAGCCATTTTATAGTTTTTAAGCAAGAAATTGGCTAAAATTAATCACTCATTTTAAAACTGGTATAAAATCATTTACTATACAAAAGTTAATAATAATAATAATAACAATAATAATAATAATAATAATAATAGTAATAGTAACAAAAGTAATAATAATAATGAATGAAGCTTATTTTGTGTGTTATATGAGCGTTTTCTCATTTCTATGCAAGAGATAATCTGTGATCTGTGTTGTTAGGCAAGAAATTGAATAAAATTAATAACTCATTTTAAAACTGGTATAAAAACATTTACTATACAAAAGTTAATAATAATAATAATAATAATAATAATAATAGTAATAAATAAAATAATAATAATAATAATAATAATAATAATAATAATAATAATAATAATGATAATAATACTTATAATAATGAATTTCTTTCTAAATTAAAGCTTAGTTTTTTTAAGCAAAAATGATGCTTATTTTGTGTTATCTGAGCGTTTTCTCATTTCTATGCAAGAGATCATCTGTGATCTGTGTTTTTAGGCAAGAAATTGTCTAAAATTAATAATTCATTTTAAAACTGTTATAAAAACATTTACTATACAAAAGTTATAATCGGTTATTAATAATAATAATAATAATAATAATAATAATAATAATAATAATAATAATAATAATAGTTATAATAATAATAATAATAATAATAAAAATAATAATAATAGTAGTAATAAAAGTAAGCTTAGTTTTCTAAGCAAAAATGAAGCTTATTTTGTGTTATATGAGCGTTTTATCATTTCTATGCAAAAGATCATGTGTGATGTGTGTTTTAGGCAATCTAAGCCATTTTATAGTTTTTAATATTTAACAAAAATTTGCTTTAAAATAAAATGTTTGAAAAACTGAAATTAAACTAAATTAATTGTGTCTAACACTTTAGTAGAGGAAAAAGGAGGAGACATAAAAGTCACTAAAGTCTTAGAGTTGTCTTTAGTCGTCATATTAATAACAATAACATTTATAATAACAATACTAGTAGTACTAAATTTGCTTATATGCAAGCGCTTAATTAAAGTAACAGTTTTTTTGTTCTTTGCTTATATATCGAAAACAGTTACTCCTATCAATTTTTACTTTTTCACCAAAATTAAAGGTGATAAAATTTCCTACAAAATAGTTATTTGCATTTTTCATGTAGAACTAACCATAAGCGAGATATAAGTTTGAAAGTAATTAATAATTAAAAAAAAGTGTTTTAACAGAAAATGTCTTGTGATTTATAATACACTTAATTTATTGGGTCCAATACTTTATTAGAAGAAAAAGGAGGTGACATAAAAGTCACTGAAGTTTTCAGAGTCGTTTTTAAATGCTGCATTTTTGTCTTCGTCTCAAACATTGAAAACTGAATTACATTTTTGTTCAGTAACAGTTACAGTTTTCTTATTGGTTTTTTGCTTATATCTCGAAAACAGTTACTCCTATGAAATTTTAACTTTCTTTCACAATTAAAGCTAATAAAATTTCCAACAAAATAGTTATTTGCACCTCCTTTTTCTTCTAATTAAGTATTGGACCCAATAAATTAAGTGTATTTTAAATCACAAGACATTTTCTGTTAAAACACATTTTTTTTAATTATTAATTATTTTCAAACTTATATCTCGCTTATGGTTTGTTCTACATGAAAAATGCAAATAACTATTTTGCAGGAAATTTTATCATCTTTAATTTTGGTGAAAAGTTAAAAATTGATAGGAGTAACTGTTTTCGAGATATAAGCAAGAAACCAAAAAACAATTACCTTAATGCAGCGTTTGCATATATGCAAATTTAGTACTATTAGTTTATTAATGTTATTGTTATTAATATGACGACTAAAGACGATTCTGAAACCTTTAAAGACTTTTATGTCTTCTCCTTTTTCCTCCACTAAAGTGTTAGACACAATTAATTTAGTTTAATTTCAGTTTTTCAAACATTTTATTTTAAAGCAAATTTTTGTTAGAAATTATTTATATTCATCTCTATAACTCGCTTATGCTTGGTCCTACAAGAAAAATGCAAATAATTACTTTGTTGGAAATTTTATCAGCTTTAATTTTGAAAGAAAGATAAAATTTGATAGGTGTAACTGTTTTCGAGATATAAGCTAGAAACCAAAATCTGTTACATTAATTAAGCGCTTGCATATAAGCAAATTTAGTACTATTAGTATTATTATTATTAATGTTATTGTTATTAATATGACGACTAAAAACGACTCTGAAGTCTTTGGTGACTTTTATGTCTTCTCCTTTTTCCTATACTAAAGTGTTAGACTCAAATTGCATGTAAGCAAATTTAGTACTATTAGTATTATTATTAATGTTATTGTTATTAATATGACGACAAAAGACGACTCTGAAACCTTTAGTGACCTTTATGTCTTCTCCTTTTTTTTCTACTAAAGTGTTAGACAAAATTAATTTAGTTTAATTTTAGTTTTTCAAACATTTTATTTTAAAGCAAGTTTTTGTTAAATATTATTTATATCCAACTCTATAACTCGCTTATGGTTGGTCCTACAAGAAAAATGCAAATAACTATTTTGTAGGAAATTTTATCAGCTTTAATTTTGAAAGAAAGATAAAAATTGATAGGAGTAACTGTTTTCGAGATATAAGCAAAAAACCAATAAGAAAACTGTAACTGTTACTGAACAAAAATGTAATTCAGTTTTCAATGTTTGAGACGAAGACGAAAATGCAGCATTATTATTATTATTAATGTTATTGTTATTAATATGACGACTAAAAACGACTTTGAAGACTTTGGTGACTTTTATGTCTTCTCCTTTTTCCTATACTAAAGTGTTAGACTCAATTTAATTTCGGTTTTTCAAACATTATATTTTAAAGCAAATTTTTGTTAAAGATTATTTATATCCAACTCTATAACTCGCTTATGGTTGGTCTTACAAAAGAAATGCAAATAACTATTTTGTAGGAAATTTTATCAGCTTTAATTTTGAAAGAAAGATAAAAATTGATAGGAGTAATTGTTTTCGAGATATAAGCAAAAAACCAAAGTAAAAACTGTTACAGTTACTGAACAAAAATGTAAGTTTTCGAGATATAAGCAAGAAACTGTTACCTTAATTAAGCGCTTGCATATAAGCAAATTTAGTACTATTAGTATTATTATTATTATTAATGTTATTGTTATTGATATGACGACTAAGAACGACTCTCAAGACTTTGGTGACTTTTATGTCACCTCCTTTTTCTTCTAATAAATTATTGGACCCAATAAATTAAGTGTATTTTAAATCACAAGACATTTTCTGTTAAAGCACTTTTTTTTTAAATATTAATTATTTTTAAACTTATATCTCGCTTATGGTTAGTCCTACATGAAAAATGCAAATTACTATTTTGTAGGAATTTTTATCAGCTTTAATTTTAGTAAAAAGATATAAAAATTGATAGGAGTAACTGTTTTCGAGATATAAGCAAGAAACCAAAAAACTGTTACCTTAATTAAGCGCTTGCATATAAGCAAATTTAGTACTAAAAACAACTCTGAAGACTTTGGTGATTTTTATGTCTTCTCCTTTTTCCTCTACTAAAGTGTTGGACCCAATTAATTTAGTTTAATATCAGTTTTTCAAACATTTTATTTTAAAGCAAATTTTTGTTAAAGATTATTTATATCCAACTCTATAACTCGCTTATGGTTGGTCCTACAAAAAAATGGAAATAACTATTTTGTAGGAAATTTTATCAGCTTTAATTTTGAAAAAAAGGTAAAAATTGATAGGAGTAACTGTTTTCGAGATATAAGCAAGAAACCAAAAAACTGTTACCTTAATAAAGCGCTTGCATATAAGCAAATTTAGTACTATTAGTATTATTATTATTAATGTTATTGTTATTAATATGACGACTAAAGACGACTCTGAAACATTTAGTGACTTTTATGTCTTCTCCTTTTTCCTATACTAAAGTGTTAGACCCAATTAATTTAGTTTAATTTCGGTTTTTCAAACATTTTATTTTATAGCAAATTTTTGTTAATGATTATTTATATCCAACTCTATAACTCGCTTATGGTTGGTCTTACAAAAGAAATGCAAATAACTATTTTGTAGGAAATTTTATCAGCTTTAATTTTGAAAGAAAGATAAAAATTGATAGGAGTAATTGTTTTCGAGATATAAGCAAAAAACCAAAGTGAAAACTGTTACAGTTACTGAACAAAAATGTAATTCAGTTTTCAATGTTTGAGACGAAGACGAAAATGCAGCATTTAAAAACGACTCTGAAGACTTCAGTGACTTTTATGTCACCTCCTTTTTCTTCTAATAGAGTATTGGTCCCAATAAATTAAGTGTATTTTAAATCACAAGACATTTTCTGTTAAAGCACTTTTTTTTTAAATATTAATAATTTTCAAACTTCTATCTCGCTTATGGTTAGTCCTACATAAAAAATGCAAATAACTATTTTGTAGGAAATTTTATCAGCTTTAATTTTAGTAAAAAGATAAAAATTGATAGGAGTAACTGTTTTCGAGATATAAGCAAGAAACTGTTACCTTAATTAAGCGCTTGCATATAAGCAAATTTAGTAATATTAGTATTATTATTATTAATGTTATTGTTATTAATAGGGCGACTAAAGACGACTCTGAAACATTTAGTGACTTTTATGTCTTTTCCTTTTTCCTCTACTAAAGTGTTAGACACAATTAATTTAGTTTAATTCCGGTTTTTCAAGCATTTTATTTTAAAGCAAATTTTTGTTAAATATTATTTATATCCAACTCTATAACTCGTTTATGCTTGGTCCTACAAGAAAAATGTAAATAACTATTTTGTTGGAAATTGTATCGGCTTTAATTTTGAAAGAAGGGTAAAATTTGATAGGAGTAACTGTTTTCGAGATATAAGCAAAAAACCAATAAGAAAACTGTAACTTTTACTGAACAAAAATGTAACTCAGTTTTCAGTGTTTAAGACGAAGACAAAAGTGCAGCATTTAAAAACGACTCTGAAGACGTCAGTGATCTTTATGTCACCTCCTTTTTCTTCTAATAAAGTATTGGACCCAATAAATTAAGTGTATTTTAAATCACAAGACATTTTCTGTTAAAGCAGTTTTTTTTTAAATAATTATTATTTTCAAACTTATATCTCGCTTATGGTTAGTCCTACATGAAAAATGCAAATAACTATTTTGTAGGAAATTTTATCAGCTTTAATTTTAGTAAAAAGATAAAAATTGATAGGAGTAACTGTTTTCGAGATATAATCAAGAAACCAAAAAACCAAAGCTGATAAAATTTCCTACAAAATAGTTATTGGCATTTTTTTTGTAAGACCAACCATAAGCGAGTTATAGAGTTGGATATAAATAATCTTTAACAAAAATTTGCTTTAAAATATAATGTTTGAAAAACCGAAATTAAACTAAATTAATTGAGTCTAACACTTTAGTATAGGAAAAAGGAGAAGACATAAAAGTCACCAAAGTCTTCAGAGTCGTTTTTAGTTGTCATATTAATAACAATAACATTAATAATAATAATAATGCTGCATTTTCGTCTTCGTCTCAAACATTGAAAACTGAATTACATTTTTGTTCAGTAACAGTTTCAGTTTTCTTATTGGTTTTTTGCTTATATCTCGAAAACAGTTACTCCTATCAATTTTTATCTTTTTTTCAAAATTAAAGCTGATAAAATTTCCTACAAAATAGTTATTTACATTTTTCTTGTAGGACCAACCATAAGCGAGTTATAGAGTTGGGTATAAATAATATTTATCAAAAACTTGCTTTAAAATAAAATGTTTGAAAAACTAAAATTAAACTAAATTAATTGTCTAACACTTTAGTAGAGGAAAAAGGAGAAGACATAAAGGTCACTAAAGGTTTCAGAGTCGTCTTTAGTCG
This sequence comes from Tribolium castaneum, assembly GCF_031307605.1. Classification (NCBI taxonomy): domain Eukaryota; kingdom Metazoa; phylum Arthropoda; class Insecta; order Coleoptera; family Tenebrionidae; genus Tribolium; species Tribolium castaneum. Next base: position 31,535 of record NW_026986645.1, on the reverse strand, counting down.
TCATATTAATAACAATAACATTAATAATAATAATAATGCTGCATTTTCGTCTTCGTCTCAAACATTGAAAACTGAATTACATTTTTGTTCAGTAACAGTTACAGTTTTCTTATTGGTTTTTTGCTTATATCTCGAAAACAGTTACTCCTATTAATTTTTATCTTTCTTTTAAAATTAAAGCTGATAAAATTTCCTACAAAATAGTTATTTGCATTTTTTTGTAGGACCAACCACAAGCGAGTTATAGAGTTGGATATAAATAATCTTTAACAAAAATTTGCTTTAAAATAAAATGTTTGAAAAACCGATATTAAACTAAATTAATTGGGTCAAACACTTTAGTAGAAGAAAAATGAGAAGACATAAAAGTCACCAAAGTCTTCAGAGTTGTTTTTAGTACTAAATTTGCTTATATGCAAGCGCTTAATTAAGGTAACAGTTTTTTGGTCTCTTGCTTACATCTCGAAAACAGTTACTCCTATCAATTTTTATCTTTTTACTAAAATTAAAGCTGATAAAATTTCCTACAAAATAGTAATTTGCATTTTTCATGTAGGACTAACCATAAGCGAGAAATAAGTTTGAAAATAATTAATATTTAAGAAAAAAAGTGCTTTAACAGAAAATGTTTTGTGATTTAAAATACACTTAATTTATTAGGTCCAATACTTTATTAGAAGAAAAAGGAGGTGACATATAAGTCACTGAAGTCTTCAGAGTCGATTTTAAATGCTGCATTTTCGTCTTCGTCTCAAACATTGAAAACTGAATTACATTTTTGTTCAGTAACAGTTACAGTTTTCTTATTGGTTTTTTGCTTATATCTCGAAAACAGTTACTCCTATCAATTTTTATCTTTTTTTCAAAATTAAAGCTGATAAAATTTCCTACAAAATAGTTATTTGCATTTTTCTTGTAAGACCAACCATAAGCGAGTTATAGAGTTAGATATAAATAATATTTAACAAATGTTATTGTTATTAATATGACGACTAAAGACGACTCTGAAACCTTTAATGACATTTATGTCTTCTCCTTTTATTATATTTATTTTTATTTATATAATTATTTTGTAGGAAATTTTATCAGCTTTAGTTACTGAACAAAAATGTAATTCAGTTTTCAATGTTTGAGAGGAAGACGAAAATGCAGCATTTAAAAACGACTCTGAAGACTTTAGTGACTTTTATGTCTCCTCCTTTTTCCTCTACTAAAGTGTTAGACACAATTAATTTAGTTTAATTTCAGTTTTTCAAACATTTTATTTTAAAGCAAATTTTTGTTAAATATTAAAAACTATAAAATGGTTTAGATTGCCTAAAAACACACATCACACATGATCTTTTGCATAGAAATGAGAAAACGCTCATGTAACACACAAAATAAGTTCCATTTTTCCTTATTAAAAGTATTATTATTATTATTATTACTTTTGTTACTATTACTATTATTATTATTATTATTATTATTGTTATTATTATTATTATTAACTTTTGTATAGTAAATGATTTTATACCAGTTTTAAAATGAGTTATTAATTTTAGACAATTTCTTGCCTAAAAACACAGATCACAGATGATTTCTTGCATAGAAATGAGAAAACACTCATATAACACACAAAATAAGCTTCATTTTTGCTTAGAAAACTAAGCTTACTTTTATTACTATTATTATTATTTTTATTATTATTATTGTTATTATTATTATTATTATTATTATTATTATTATTATTATAATTATTATTATTATTATTATTATTATTATTGTTATTATTATTATTATTATTATTATTATTATTATTATTATTATTATTATTATTATTATTATTATTATTATTATAATTATTATTATTAAAAACCGATTTTAACTTTTGTATAGTATTGTTTTTATACCAGTTTTAAAATGAGTGATTAATTTTAGCCAATTTCTTGCCTAAAAACTATAAAATGGCTAAGATTGCCTAAAAACACTGATCACACATGATCTTTTGCATAGAAATGAGAAAACGCTCATATAACACAAAATAAGCTTTATTTTTGCTTAGAAAACTAAGCTTACTTTTATTACTACTATTATTATTATTTTTATTATTATTATTATTATTATTATTATTATTATTATTATTATTATTATTATTAATATTATTATTATTATTATTATTATTAATAACCGATTATAACTTTTGTATAGTAAATGTTTTTATAACAGTTTTAAAATGAATTATTAGTTTTAGACAATTTCTTGCCTAAAAACACAGATCACAGATGATCTCTTGCATAGAAATGAGAAAACGCTCAGATAACACAAAATAAGCATCATTTTTGCTTAAAAAAACTAAGCTTTAATTTAGAAAGAAATTCATTATTATAAGTATTATTATCATTATTATTATTATTATTATTATTATTATTATTATTATTATTATTATTATTATTTTATTTATTACTATTATTATTATTATTATTATTATTATTATTATTATTATTATTATTAACTTTTGTATAGTAAATGTTTTTATACCAGTTTTAAAATGAGTTATTAATTTTATTCAATTTCTTGCCTAATAACACAGATCACAGATGATCTCTTGCATAGAAATGAGAAAACGCTCATATAACACACAAAATAAGCTTCATTCATTATTATTATTATTATTATTATTATTATTATTATTATTATTATTATTATTATTATTATTATTATTATTATTATTATTATTATTATTATTATTATTAACTTTTGTATTGTAAATGTTTTTATACCAGTTTTAAAATGAGTTATTAATTTTAGACAATTTCTTGCCTAAAAACACAGATCACAGATGATTTCTTGCATAGAAATGAGAAAACGCTCATATAACACAAAATAAGCTTCATTTTTGCTTAGAAAACTAAGCTTACTTTTATTACTATTATTATTTTTATTATTATTATTATTACTATTATTAGTATTATTATTTTTATTATTATTATTATTATTATTATTATTATTATTATTATTATTATTATTATTATTATTATTATTATTATTATTATTATTATTATTGTTATTATTATTAAAAACTTATATTAAACAGACAGAAAACGTCGTATTCTGACACAAAAAAACGAATTACGTTATAGACTTGACGAGAACGGCGTATCTCGGACTCTTATAGGACTTTTATAGAGTCAAAAAGTATCAGTTTGGATTAAAATAAATTATTTTTGTTGACTCTCAGTCTGAATTGTTCATCAGTTCAAACAAAAACGGCTTATTTTAGACGATCTTTTGCTTTGAACAAGAAAACTTACATCGAACAGACTAAAAACGTATTAATCTGGCATAAAAGAGCAATTTATGTATCACTTTAGATAAAGGCAGCTAATCCTATTCGTTTCATTGCTTAAAATAGACAAAATTGTTAATAAATCTAACAAAAACGCTGTATTCTAGCACAAAATACTAATTACATTATAGTTTCGACGAGAATAGCTTATTTGAAATGATTCTATGCTTCCAAACGAGTAAATTTTTATTAAACAGATGCCAAACATCATGTTTTGTCCTATGAAGACATTTTATATTGCAGTTTGTATTAAAACAAAATATTTTCGTTGATTCTTTGTTAGAAGCAGCAAACCTAACATTAAAGAATCTGAAAACTTTGTATTCGGACACAAACCACCGAATTTTGTATCAGTTTAGACAAAAACGGTTGATTTTCGACAATATTTTGCTTTGAACAAGAAAACTTATATCAAACTGACTAAAAACGTCTTATTTTAGCACAAAACAAAAGATTTGCGTTATAGTCTTAAAGCTGATTCATGCCACAGTTTGGATAAAAACCAAATATTTTTGTTAATTCATTGTTACAAACAAGAAACCTTACATCAAAGAAACTGAAAACCCCTTATTCAGGCACAGAAATTCGAATTACGTTTCAGTCTGGACAAAAACTGCTTATTTTAGACGATCTTTTGTCTTGAACACGAAAACTTACATTAAAAAGATTAAAAACGTCTTATTCTGGCTGAAAACTGCAAATTATATATTACTCTAGATAAAAGCAATTTATCCTGATTACTCCTTTACTTAGAATAGAGTAAACTTGTATAAAACTTAATGAAAACTTTAAATTTCGTCTCAAAGAAATAATTTACATTATAGTTTTGACCAGCACTGTTTATTTCAAACGAATTTATCATTCGAAACTAATGAACTTTTATGGGGCAGATGCAAAACCACATATTACCATATAAAGCGTTGTTTTAAAGCAAAGTATTTCCTTTTGCAACAAGAAATTTCACGTCAAAGAAACTGAAAACTTCGTATCCATGCATAAATATCGAATTACGTATCAGTTTAAGCAAATACAGCTTATTTTAAACGATTCCTTGCTATAAACAAGAAAAATTTTATCAAGCATATTGAAAACGTCTTATTCTCGAAAATAAGAGCAAATTATGTATCAGTTTTAACAAAAGCGGATTACTCTGTTTGATTCTATGCTTAGAGTAGAGTAAACTACTATAAAACGTAATGAAAACTCTATATTCAAGCTCAAAAGAACAAATTACGTTATAGTTTTGGCAAAAAAAAATATTTCGGACGATTACATACTTCGAAGTAAGCAAACTTTAATTGAACAAGTGCAAAAGCTAATACTTTGCTTTAAAATAACGATTTATGTGGTAATATGGTATTTTGCATCTGTCCTATAAAAGTTTACTCGTTTCGCTCCATTGAATCATTCGAAAGAAATTATTTTGACACAACAACAACGAAAATAATTTGTTTTTGTTTAAACTGTAACATAAATCGCTTTTATAAAACGAACTAAGACGTTTGGCATCTGTTTATTGAAAGTTTTCTCGTTTGGGGGCATAAAATCGTTTGAATTTATCAGTTCTGGTCAAAACTATAACGTAAATTATTTCTTTGTATCACTTTAAAGATTTGCGTTATAGTCTTGACGAGAACTGTTAATTTCAAACGATTCTATGCTTTGAAACCAGTATACTTTCACTGAACAGAGGCAAAACGTCTGATTTCGCCTTTAAAAAACGATGTATGTCACAGTTTGGATTAAAACCAATGATTTTCGTTTATTCATTGTTACAAACAAGAAACCTTACATCAAAGAATCTGAAAACCTCTTATTCAGGCCCAGAAAATCAAATTACGTTTCAGTCTAGACACAAATTGCTTATTTTAGACGATTCTTTCTTTTGAACACGAAAACTTACATTAAAAAGATTAAAAACGTCTTATTCTGGCTCAAAACTGCAAATTATGTATTACTTTGGATAAAAGCAGTTTATCCTGATTACTCCTTTGCTTAGAATAGAGCAAACTTGTATAAAACTTAATGAAAACTTTAAATTTCGTCTCAAAGAAATAATTTACGTTATAGTTTTGACCAGAACTGTTAATTTCAAACGATTTTATGCCCCCAAACGAGAAAACTTTCACTAAACAAATGCCAAACGTCTTAGTTCGTTTTATAAAAGCGACTTATGTAACAGTTTAAACAAAAACAAATTATTTTCGCTGTTGTGTTAAAATAATTTATTTCGAATGATTCAATGGAGCGAAACGAGTAAACTTTTATAGGACAGATGCAAAATACCATATTACCACATAAATCGTTATTTTAAAGCAAAGTATTAGCTTTTGCACTTGTTCAATTAATGTTTGCTTACTTCGAAGTATGTAATCGTCCGAAATATTTTTTTTTGCCAAAACTATAACGTAATTTGTTCTTTTGAGCTTGAATATAGAGTTTTAATTACGTTTTATAGTAGTTTACTCTACTCTAAGCATAGAATCAAACAGAGTAATCCGCTTTTGTTAAAACTGATACATAATTTGCTCTTATTTTCGAGAATAAGACGTTTTCAATATGCTTGATAAAATTTTTCTTGTTTATAGCAAGGAATCGTTTAAAATAAGCTGTATTTGCTTAAACTGATACGTAATTCGATATTTATGCATGGATACGAAGTTTTCAGTTTCTTTGACGTGAAATTTCTTGTTGCAAAAGGTAATACTTTGCTTTAAAACAACGCTTTATATGGTAATATGTGGTTTTGCATCTGCCCCATAAAAGTTCATTAGTTTCGAATCATAAATTCGTTTGAAATAAACAGTGCTGGTCAAAACTATAATGTGAATTATTTCTTTGAGACGAAATTTAAAGTTTTCATTAAGTTTTATACAAGTTTACTCTATTCTAAGTAAAGGAGTAATCAGGATAAATTGCTTTTATCTAGAGTAATATATAATTTGCAGTTTTCAGCCAGAATAAGACGTTTTTAATCCTTTTAATGTAAGTTTTCGTGTTCAAGACAAAAGATCGTCTAAAATAAGCAGTTTTTGTCCAGACTGAAACGTAATTCGAATTTCTGTGCCTGAATAAGGGGTTTTCAGTTTCTTTGATGTAAGGTTTCTTGTTTGTAACAATGAATTAACAAAAATATTTGGTTTTTATCCAAACTGTGGCATGAATCAGCTTTAAGACTATAACGCAAATCTTTTGTTTTGTGCTAAAATAAGACGTTTTTAGTCAGTTTGATATAAGTTTTCTTGTTCAAAGCAAAATATTGTCGAAAATCAACCGTTTTTGTCTAAACTGATACAAAATTCGGTGGTTTGTGTCCGAATATAAAGTTTTCAGATTCTTTAATGTTAGGTTTGCTGCTTCTAACAAAGAATCAACGAAAATATTTTGTTTTAATACAAACTGCAATATAAAATGTCTTTATAGGACAAAACATGATGTTTGGCATCTGTTTAATAAAAATTTACTCGTTTGGAAGCATAGAATCATTCCAAATAAGCTATTCTCGTCGAAACTATAATGTAATTAGTATTTTGTGCTAGAATACAGCGTTTTTGTTAGATTTATTAACAATTTTGTCTATTTTAAGCAATGAAACGAATAGGATTGCTGCCTTTATCTAAAGTGATACATAAATTGCTCTTTTATGCCAGATTAATACGTTTTTAGTCTGTTCGATGTAAGTTTTCTTGTTCAAAGCAAAAGATCGTCTAAAATAAGCCGTTTTTGTTTGAACTGATGAACAATTCAGACTGAGAGTCAACAAAAATAATTTATTTTAATCCAAACTGATACTTTTTGACCCTATAAAAGTCCTATAAGAGTCCGAGATACGCCGTTCTCGTCAAGTCTATAACGTAATTCGTTTTTTTGTGTCAGAATACGACGTTTTCTGTCTGTTTAATATAAGTTTTTAATAATAATAATAATAATAATAACAATAATAATAATAATAATAATAATAATAATAATAATAATAATAATAATAATAATAATAATAATAAAAATAATAATAGTAATAAAAGTAAGCTTAGTTTTCTAAGCAAAAATGAAGCTTATTTTGTGTGTTATATGAGCGTTTTCTCATTTCTATGCAAGAGATCATCTGTGATCTGTGTTTTTAGGCAAGAAATTGTCTAAAATTAATAACTCATTTTAAAACTGGTATAAAAACATTTACAATACAAAAGTTAATAATAATAATAATAATAATAATAATAATAATAATAATAATAATAATAATAATAATAATAATAATAATAATAATAATAATAATAACAATAATAATGAATGAAGCTTATTTTGTGTGTTATATGAGCGTTTTCTCATTTCTATGCAAGAGATCATCTGTGATCTGTGTTGTTAGGCAAGAAATTGAATAAAATTAATAACTCATTTTAAAACTGGTATAAAAACATTTACTCTACAAAAGTTAATAATAATAATAATAATAATAATAATAATAATAATAATAATAATAATAGTAATAAATAAAATAATAATATTAATAATAATAATAATAATAATAATAATAATAATAATAATAATAATAATGATAATAATACTTATAATAATGAATTTCTTTCTAAATTAAAGCTTAGTTTTTTTAAGCAAAAATGATGCTTATTTTGTGTTATCTGAGCGTTTTCTCATTTCTATGCAAGAGATCATCTGTGATCTGTGTTTTTAGGCAAGAAATTGTCTAAAACTAATAATTCATTTTAAAACTGTTATAAAAACATTTACTATACAAAAGTTATAATCGGTTATTAATAATAATAATAATAATAATAATTATTATAATAATAATAATTATAATAATAATAATAATAATAATAATAATAATAATAATAATAATAATAATAATAATAATAATAATAATAGTAGTAATAAAAGTAAGCTTAGTTTTCTAAGCAAAAATAAAGCTTATTTTGTGTTATATGAGCGTTTTCTCATTTCTATGCAAAAGATCATGTGTGATCAGTGTTTTTAGGCAATCTTAGCCATTTTATAGTTTTTAGGCAAGAAATTGGCTAAAATTAATCACTCATTTTAAAACTGGTATAAAAACAATACTATACAAAAGTTAAAATCGGTTTTTAATAATAATAATTATAATAATAATAATAATAATAATAATAATAATAATAATAATAATAATAATAATAATAATAATAATAATAATAATAATAATAATAATAATAATAATAACAATAATAATAATAATAATAATAATAATAATAATAATAATAATAATAATAATAACAATAATAATAATAAAAATAATAATAATAGTAATAAAAGTAAGCTTAGTTTTCTAAGCAAAAATGAAGCTTATTTTGTGTGTTATATGAGTGTTTTCTCATTTCTATGCAAGAAATCATCTGTGATCTGTGTTTTTAGGCAAGAAATTGTCTAAAATTAATAACTCATTTTAAAACTGGTATAAAATCATTTACTATACAAAAGTTAATAATAATAATAATAACAATAATAATAATAATAATAATAATAGTAATAGTACCAAAAGTAATAATAATAATAATAATACTTTTAATAAGGAAAAATGGAGCTTATTTTGAGTGTTACATGAGCGTTTTCTCATTTCTATGCAAAAGATCATGTGTGATGTGTATTTTTAGGCAATCTAAACCATTTTATAGTTTTTAATATTTAACAAAAATTTGCTTTAAAATAAAATGTTTGAAAAAGTAAAATTAAACTAAATTAATTGTGTCTAACACTTTAGTAGAGGAAAAAGGAGGAGACATAAAAGTCACTAAAGTCTTCAGAGTCGTTTTTGAATGCTGCATTTTCGTCTTCCTCTCAAACATTGAAAACTGAATTACATTTTTGTTCAGTAACTGTAACAGTTTTTACTTTGGTTCTTTGCTTATATCTCGAAAACAATTACTCCTATCAATTTTTATCTTTTTTTCAAAATTAAAGCTGATAAAATTTCCTACAAAATAGTTATTTGCATTTCTCATGTAGGACTAACCATAAGCGAGATATAAGTTTGAAAATAATTAATATTTAAAAAAAAAAGTGCTTTAACAGAAAATGTTTTGTGATTTAAAATACACTTAATTTATTAGGTCCAATACTTTATTAGAAGAAAAAGGAGGTGACATATAAGTCACTGAAGTCTTCAGAGTCGATTTTAAATGCTGCATTTTCGTCTTCGTCTCAAACATTGAAAACTGAATTACATTTTTGTTCAGTAACAGTTACAGTTTTCTTATTGGTTTTTTGCTTATATCTCGAAAACAGTTACTTCTATCAATTTTTATCTTTCTTTTAAAATTAAAGCTGATAAAATTTCCTACAAAATAGTTAATTGCATTTTTCATGTAAGACTAACCATAAGCGAGATATAAGTTTAAAAATTATTAATATTTAAAAAAAAAGTGCTTTAACAGAAAATGTCTTGTGATTTAAAATACACTTAATTTATTGGGTCCAATACTTTATTAGAAGAAAAAGGAGGTGACATAAAAGTCGCTGAAGTCTTCAGAGTCGTTTTTAAATGCTGCATTTTCGTCTTCGTCTCAAACATTGAAAATTGAATTACATTTTTGTTCAGTAACAGTTACAGTATTCTTATTGGTTTTTTGCTTATATCTCGAAAACAGTTACTCCTATCAATTGTTATCTTTCTTTCAAAATTAAAGCTGATAAAATTTCCTACAAAATAGTTATTTGCATTTCTTTGTAAGACCAACCATAAGCGAGTTATAGAGTTAGATATAAATAATATTTAACAAATGTTATTGTTATTAATATGACGACTAAAGACGACTCTGAAACCTTTAATGACATTTATGTCTTCTCCTTTTATTATATTTATTTTTATTTATATAATTATTTTGTAGGAAATTTTATCAGCTTTAATTTTAGTAAAAAGATAAAAATTGATAGGAGTAACAGTTTTCGAGATATAAGCAAGAAACCAAAAAACTGTTACCTTAATTAAGCGCTTGCATATAAGCAAATTTAGTACTAAAAACAACTCTGAAAACTTTGGTGATTTTTATGTCTTTTCCTTTTTCCTCTACTAAAGTGTTAGACCCAATTAAATTAGTTTAATATCGGTTTTTCAAACATTTTATTTTAAAGCAAATTTTTGTTAAAGATTATTTATATCCAACTCTATAACTCGCTTATGGTTGGTCCTACAAAAAAATGGAAATAACTATTTTGTAGGAAATTTTATCAGCTTTAATTTTGAAAAAAAGATAAAAATTGATACGAGTAACTGTTTTCGAGATATAAGCAAGAAACCAAAAAACTGTTACCTTAATAAAGCGCTTGCATATAAGCAAATTTAGTACTATTAGTATTATTATTATTAATGTTATTGTTATTAATATGACGACTAAGGACCACTCTGAAACATTTAGTGAATTTTATGTCTTCTCCTTTTTCCTATACTAAAGTGTTAGACCCAATTAATTTAGTTTAATTTCGGTTTTTCAAACATTTTATTTTAAAGCAAATTTTTGTTAAAGATTATTTATATCAAACTCTATAACTCGCTTATGGTTGGTCTTACAAAAGAAATGCAAGTAACTATTTTGTAGGAAATTTTATCAGCTTTAATTTTGAAAGAAAAATAAAAATTAATAGGAGTAATTGTTTTCGAGATATAAGCAAAAAACCAAAGTGAAAACTGTTACAGTTACTGAACAAAAATGTAATTCAGTTTTCAATGTTTGAGACGAAGACGAAAATGCAGCATTTAAAAACGACTCTGAAGACTTCAGTGACTTTTATGTCACCTCCTTTTTCTTCTAATAGAGTATTGGTCCCAATAAATTAAGTGTATTTTAAATCACAAGACATTTTCTGTTAAAGCACTTTTTTTTTAAATATTAATTATTTTCAAACTTCTATCTCGCTTATGGTTAGTCCTACATAAAAAATGCAAATAACTATTTTGTAGGAAATTTTATCAGCTTTAATTTTAGTAGAAAGATAAAAATTGATAGGAGTAACTGTTTTCGAGATATAAGCAAGAAACTGTTACCTTAATTAAGCGCTTGCATATATGCAAATTTAGTAATATTAGTATTATTATTATTAATGTTACTGTTATTAATAGGACGACTAAAGACGACACTGAAACATTTAGTGACTTTTATGTCTTCTCCTTTTTCCTCTACTAAAGTGTTAGACACAATTAATTTAGTTTAATTCCGGTTTTTCAAGCATTTTATTTTAAAGCAAATTTTTGTTAAATATTATTTATATCCAACTCTATAACTCGTTTATGCTTGGTCCTACAAGAAAAATGTTAATAACTATTTTGTTGGAAATTTTATCAGCTTTAATTTTGAAAGAAAGATAAAATTTGATAGGAGTAACTGTTTTCGAGATATAAGCAAAAAACCAATAAGAAAACTGTAACTGTTACTGAACAAAAATGTAACTCAGTTTTCAATGTTTGAGACGAAGACAAAAATGTAGCATTTATTTAAGAGTCGTTTTTAATCGTCATATTAATAACAATAACATTAATAATAATAATACTAATAATACTAAATTTGCTTATATGCAAACGCTTAATTAAGGTAACAGTTTTTTGGTTTCTTGATTATATCTCGAAAACAGTTACTCCTATCAATTTTTTTTTTTTGCTAAAATTAAAGCTGATAAAATTTCCTACAAAATAGTTATTTGCATTTTTCATGTAGGACTAACCATAAGCGAGATATAAGTTTGAAAATAATTATTATTTAAAAAAAAAGTGCTTTAACAGAAAATGTCTTGTGATTTAAAATACACTTAATTTATTGGGTCCAATACTTTATTAGAAGAAAAAGGAGGTGACATAAAAGTCACTGACGTCTTCAGAGTCGTTTTTAAATGCTGCACTTTTGTCTTCGTCTCAAACATTGAAAACTGAGTTACATTTTTGTTCAGTAACAGTTACAGTTTTCTTATTGGTTTTTTGCTTATATCTCGAAAACAGTTACTCCTATCAAATTTTACCTTTCTTTCAAAATTAAAGCTGATAAAATTTCCAACAAAATAGTTATTTACATTTTTCTTGTAGGACCAAGCATAAACGAGTTATAGAGTTGGATATAAATAATATTTAACAAAAATTTGCTTTAAAATAAAATGCTTGAAAAACCGGAATTAAACTAAATTAATTGTGTCTAACACTTTAGTAGAGGAAAAAGGAAAAGACATAAAAGTCACTAAATGTTTCAGAGTCGTCTTTAGTCGCCCTATTAATAACAATAACATTAATAATAATAATACTAATATTACTAAATTTGCTTATATGCAAGCGCTTAATTAAGGTAACAGTTTCTTGCTTATATCTCGAAAACAGTTACTCCTATCAATTTTTATCTTTTTACTAAAATTAAAGCTGATAAAATTTCCTACAAAATAGTTATTTGCATTTTTTATGTAGGACTAACCATAAGCGAGATAGAAGTTTGAAAATAATTAATATTTAAAAAAAAAGTGCTTTAACAGAAAATGTCTTGTGATTTAAAATACACTTAATTTATTGGGACCAATACTCTATTAGAAGAAAAAGGAGGTGACATAAAAGTCACTGAAGTCTTCAGAGTCGTTTTTAAATGCTGCATTTTCGTCTTCGTCTCAAACATTGAAAACTGAATTACATTTTTGTTCAGTAACTGTAACAGTTTTCACTTTGGTTTTTTGCTTATATCTCGAAAACAATTACTCCTATCAATTTTTATCTTTCTTTCAAAATTAAAGCTGATAAAATTTCCTACAAAATAGTTATTTGCATTTCTTTTGTAAGACCAACCATAAGCGAGTTATAGAGTTGGATATAAATAATCTTTAACAAAAATTTGCTTTAAAATAAAATGTTTGAAAAACCGAAATTAACCTAAATTAATTGGGTCTAACACTTTAGTATAGGAAAAAGGAGAAGACATAAAAGTCACTAAATGTTTCAGAGTCGTCTTTAGTCGTCATATTAATAACAATAACATTAATAATAATAATACTAATAGTACTAAATTTGCTTATATTCAAGCGCTTTATTAAGGTAACAGTTTTTTGGTTTCTTGCTTATATCTCGAAAACAGTTACTCCTATCAATTTTTACCTTTTTTTCAAAATTAAAGCTGATAAAATTTCCTACAAAATAGTTATTTCCATTTTTTTGTAGGACCAACCATAAGCGAGTTATAGAGTTGGATATAAATAATCTTTAACAAAAATTTGCTTTAAAATAAAATGTTTGAAAAACTGATATTAAACTAAATTAATTGGGTCCAACACTTTATTAGAGGAAAAAGGAGAAGACATAAAAATCACCAAAGTCTTCAGAGTTGTTTTTAGTACTAAATTTGCTTATATGCAAGCGCTTAATTAAGGTAACAGTTTTTTGGTTTCTTGCTTATATCTCGAAAACAGTTACTCCTATCAATTTTTATCTTTTTACTAAAATTAAAGCTGATAAAATTTCCTACAAAATAGTAATTTGCATTTTTCATGTAGGACTAACCATAAGCGAGATATAAGTTTAAAAATAATTAATATTTAAAAAAAAAGTGCTTTAACAGAAAATGTCTTGTGATTTAAAATACACTTAATTTATTGGGTCCAATACTTTATTAGAAGAAAAAGGAGGTGACATAAAAGTCACCAAAGTCTTGAGAGTCGTTCTTAGTCGTCATATCAATAACAATAACATTAATAATAATAATAATACTAATAGTACTAAATTTGCTTATATGCAAGCGCTTAATTAAGGTAACAGTTTCTTGCTTATATCTCGAAAACTTACATTTTTGTTCAGTAACTGTAACAGTTTTTACTTTGGTTTTTTGCTTATATCTCGAAAACAATTACTCCTATCAATTTTTATCTTTCAAAATTAAAGCTGATAAAATTTCCTACAAAATAGTTATTTGCATTTCTTTTGTAAGACCAACCATAAGCGAGTTATAGAGTTGGATATAAATAATCTTTAACAAAAATTTGCTTTAAAATATAATGTTTGAAAAACCGAAATTAAATTGAGTCTAACACTTTAGTATAGGAAAAAGGAGAAGACATAAAAGTCACCAAAGTCTTCAAAGTCGTTTTTAGTCGTCATATTAATAACAATAACATTAATAATAATAATAATGCTGCATTTTTGTCTTCGTCTCAAACATTGAAAACTGAATTACATTTTTGTTCAGTAACAGTTACAGTTTTCTTATTGGTTTTTTGCTTATATCTCGAAAACAGTTACTCCTATCAATTTTTATCTTTCTTTCAAAATTAAAGCTGATAAAATTTCCTACAAAATAGTTATTTGCATTTTTCTTGTAGGACCAACCATAAGCGAGTTATAGAGTTGGATATAAATAATATTTAACAAAAACTTGCTTTAAAATAAAATGTTTGAAAAACTAAAATTAAACTAAATTAATTGTGTCTAACACTTTAGTAGAGGAAAAAGGAGAAGACATAAAGGTCACTAAAGGTTTCAGAGTCGTCTTTTGTCGTCATATTAATAACAATAACATTAATAATAATACTAATAGTACTAAATTTGCTTACATGCAAACGCTTAATTAGGGTAACAGTTTTTTGGTTTCTTGCTTATATCTGGAAAACAGTTACTTATATCAATTTTTATCTTTTTACTAAAATTAAAGGCGATAAAATTTTCTACAAAATAGTTATTTGCATTTTTCATGTAAGACTAACCATAAGCGAGATATAAGTTTAAAAATTATTAATATTTAAAAAAAAAAGTGCTTTAACAGAAAATGTCTTGTGATTTAAAATACACTTAATTTATTGGGTCCAATACTTTATTAGAAGAAAAAGGAGGTGACATAAAAGTCGCTGAAGTCTTCAGAGTCGTTTTTAAATGCTGCATTTTCGTCTTCGTCTCAAACATTGAAAACTGAATTACATTGTTGTTCAGTAACTGTAACAGTTTTTACTTTGGTTTTTTGCTTATATCTCGAAAACAATTACTCCTATCAATTTTTATCTCTCTTTCAAAATTAAAGCTGATAAAATTTCCTACAAAATAGTTATTTGCATTTTTCATGTAGGACTAACTATAAGCGAGATATAAGTTTGAAAATAATTAATATTTAAAAAAAAAGTGCTTTAACAGAAAATGTCTTGTGATTTAAAATACACTTAATTTAATGGGTCCAATACTTTATTAGAAGAAAAAGGAGGTGACATAAAAGTCACTGAAATCTTCAGAGTCGTTTTTAAATGCTGCATTTTCGTCTTCGTCTCAAACATTGAAAACTAAATTACATTTTTGTTCAGTAACAGTAACAGTTTTTACTTTGGTTTTTTGCTTATATCTCGAAAACAATTACTCCTATCAATTTGTGTTTTTTTTTCAAAATCAAAGCTGATAAAATTTCCTACAAAATAGTTATTGGCATTTTTTTTGTAGGACCAACCATAAGCGAGTTATAGAGTTGGATATAAATAATCTTTAACAAAAATTTGCTTTAAAATAAAATGTTTGAAATACTGAAATTAAACTAAATTAATTGTATCTAACACTTTAGTATAGGAAAAAGGAGAAGACATAAAAGTCACCAAAGTCTTCAGAGTCGTTTTTAGTCGTCATATTAATAACAATAACATTAATAATAATAATACTAATAGTACTAAATTTGCTTATATGCAAGCGCTTTATTAAGGTAACAGTTTTTTGGTTTCTTGCTTATATCTCGAAAACAGTTACTCCTATCAATTTTTATCTGTTTACTAAAATTAAAGCTGATAAAATTTCTTACAAAATAGTTATTTGCATTTTTCATGTAGGACTAACCTTAAGCGAGATATAAGTTTGAAAATAATCAATATTTAAAAAAAAAGTGCTTTAACAGAAAATGTCTTGTGATTTAAAATACACTTAATTTATTGGGTCCAATACATTATTAGAAGAAAAAGGAGGTGACTTAAAAGTCACAGAAGTCTTCAGAGTCGTTTTTAAATGCTGCATTTTCGTCTTCGTCTCAAACATTGAAAACTGAATTACATTTTTGTTTAGTAACTGTAACAGTTTTCACTTTGGTTTTTTGCTTATATCTCGAAAACTATTATTTTTATCAATTTTTATCTTTCTTTTAAAATTAAAGCTGATAAAATTTCCTACAAAATAGTTATTTGCATTTTTCATGTAGGACTAACAATGAGCGAGATATAAGTTTGAAAATAATTAATATTTAAAAAAAAAGTGCTTTAACAGAAAATGTCTTGTGATTTAAAATACACTTAATTTAATGGGTCCAATACTTTATTAGAAGAAAAAGGAGGTGACATAAAAGTCACTGAAATCTTCAGAGTCGATTTTAAATGCTGCATTTTCGTCTTCGTCTCAAACATTGAAAACTGAATTACATTTTTGTTCAGTAACAGTTACAGTTTTCTTATTGGTTTTTTGCTTATATCTCGAAAACAATTACTCCTATCAATTTGTGTTTTTTTTTCAAAATCAAAGCTGATAAAATTTCCTACAAAATAATTATTGGCATTTTTTTTGTAGGACCAACCATAAGCGAGTTATAGAGTTGGATATAAATAATCTTTAACAAAAATTTGCTTTAAAATAAAATGTTTGAAATACTGAAATTAAACTAAATTAATTGTATCTAACACTTTAGTATAGGAAAAAGGAGAAGACATAAAAGTCACCAAAGTCTTCAGAGTCGTTTTTAGTCGTCATATTAATAACAATAACATTAATAATAATAATACTAATAGTACTAAATTTGCTTATATGCAAGCGCTTTATTAAGGTAACAGTTTTTTGGTTTCTTGCTTATATCTCGAAAACAGTTACTCCTATCAATTTTTATCTGTTTACTAAAATTAAAGCTGATAAAATTTCTTACAAAATAGTTATTTGCATTTTTCATGTAGGACTAACCTTAAGCGAGATATAAGTTTGAAAATAATCAATATTTAAAAAAAAAGTGCTTTAACAGAAAATGTCTTGTGATTTAAAATACACTTAATTTATTGGGTCCAATACATTATTAGAAGAAAAAGGAGGTGACTTAAAAGTCACAGAAGTCTTCAGAGTCGTTTTTAAATGCTGCATTTTCGTCTTCGTCTCAAACATTGAAAACTGAATTACATTTTTGTTTAGTAACTGTAACAGTTTTCACTTTGGTTTTTTGCTTATATCTCGAAAACTATTATTTTTATCAATTTTTATCTTTCTTTTAAAATTAAAGCTGATAAAATTTCCTACAAAATAGTTATTTGCATTTTTCATGTAGGACTAACAATGAGCGAGATATAAGTTTGAAAATAATTAATATTAAAAAAAAGTGCTTTAACAGAAAATGTTTTGTGATTTAAAATACACTTAATTTAATGGGTCCAATACTTTATTAGAAGAAAAAGGAGGTGACATAAAAGTCACTGAAGTCTTCAGAGTCGATTTTAAATGCTGCATTTTCGTCTTTGTCTCAAACATTGAATACTGAATTACATTTTTGTTTAGTAACAGCTACAGTTTTCTTATTGTTTTTTTGCTTATATCTCGAAAACAGTTACTCCTATCAATTTTTATCTTTCTTTCAAAATCAAAGCCGATAAAATTTCCTACAAAATAGTTATTGGCATTTTTTTTGTAGGACCAACCATAAGCGAGTTATAGAGTTGGATATAAATAATCTTTAACAAAAATTTGCTTTAAAATAAAATGTTTGAAAAACCGAAATTAAACTAAATTAATTAAGACTAACACTTTAGTTGAGGAAAAAGGAGAAGACATAAAAGTCACCAAAGTTTTGAGAGTTGTTTTTAGTCGTCATATTAATAACAATAACATTAATAATAATAATACTAATAGTACTAAATTTGCTTATATGCAAGCGCTTTATTAAGGTAACAGTTTATTGGTTTCTTGCTTATATCTCGAAAACAGTTACTCCTATCAATTTTTATCTTTTTACTAAAATTAAAGCTGATAAAATTTCCTACAAAATAGTTATTTGTATTTTTCTTGTAGGACCAAGCATAAGCGAGTTATAGAGATAGATATAAATAATATTTAACAAAAATTTGCTTTAAAATAAAATGTTTGAAATACTGAAATTAAACTAAATTAATTGTGTCTAACACTTTAGTATAGGAAAAAGGAGAAGACATAAAAGTCACCAAAGTCTTCAGAGTCGTTTTTAGTCGTCATATTAATAACAATAACATTAATAATAATAATACTAATAGTACTAAATTTGCTTATATGCAAGCGCTTTATTAAGGTAACAGTTTTTTGGTTTCTTGCTTATATCTCGAAAACAGTTACTCCTATCAATTTTTATCTGTTTACTAAAATTAAAGCTGATAAAATTTCCTACAAAATAGTTATTTGCATTTTTCATGTAGGACTAACCGTAAGCGAGATATAAGTTTGAAAATAATCAATATTTAAAAAAAAGTGCTTTAACAGAAAATGTCTTGTGATTTAAAATACACTTAATTTATTGGGTCCAATACATTATTAGAAGAAAAAGGAGGTGACTTAAAAGTCACAGAAGTCTTCAGAGTCGTTTTTAAATGCTGCATTTTCGTCTTCGTCTCAAACATTGAAAACTGAATTACATTTTTGTTTAGATACTGTAACAGTTTTCACTTTGGTTTTTTGCTTATATCTCGAAAACAATTATTCCTATCAATTTTTATCTTTCTTTCAAAATTAAAGCTGATAAAATTTCCTACAAAATAGTTATTTGCATTTTTCTTGTAGGACCAACCATAAGCGAGTTATAGAGTTGGATATAAATAATATTTAACAAAAACTTGCTTTAAAATAAAATGTTTGAAAAACTAAAAAATAAAATTTCTTACAAAATAGTAATTTGCATTTTTCATATAGGACTAACCATAAGCGAGATATAAGTTTAAAAATAATTAATATTTAAAAAAAAGTGCTTTAACAGAAAATGTCTTGTGATTTAAAATACACTTAATTTATTGGGTCCAATACTTTATTAGAAGAAAAAGGAGGTGACATAAAAGTCACCAAAGTCAACCATAAGCGAGATATAAGTTTGAAAATAATTAATATTTAAAAAAAAATTGCTTTAACAGAAAATGTCTTGTGATTTAAAATACACTTAATTTAATGGGTCCAATACTTTATTAGAAGAAAAAGGAGGTGACATAAAAGTCACTGAAGTCTTCAGAGTCGATTTTAAATGCTGCATTTTCGTCTTTGTCTCAAACATTGAAAACTGAATTACATTTTTGTTTAGTAACAGTTACAGTTTTCTTATTGGTTTTTTGCTTATATCTCGAAAACAGTTACTCCTATCAATTTTTATCTTTCTTTCAAAATCAAAGCTGATAAAATTTCCTACAAAATAGTTATTGGCATTTTTTTTGTAGGACTAACCATAAGCGAGTTATAGAGTTGGATATAAATAATCTTTAACAAAAATTTGCTTTAAAATAAAATGTTTGAAAAACCGAAATTAAACTAAATTAATTAAAACTAACACTTTAGTTGAGGAAAAAGGAGAAGACATAAAAGTCACCAAAGTCTTGAGAGTCGTTTTTAGTCGTCATATTAATAACAATAACATTAATAATAATAATACTAATAGTACTAAATTTGCTTATATGCAAGCGCTTTATTAAGGTAACAGTTTTTTGGTTTCTTGCTTATATCTCGAAAACAGTTACTCCTATCAATTTTTATTTTTTTACTAAAATTAAAGCTGATAAAAATTTCTACAAAATAGTTATTTGTATTTTTCTTGTAGGACCAAGCATAAGCGAGTTATAGAGATAGATATAAATAATATTTAACAAAAATTTGCTTTAAAATAAAATGTTTGAAATACTGAAATTAAACTAAATTAATTGTGTCTAACACTTTAGTATAGGAAAAAGGAGAAGACATAAATGTCACCAAAGTCTTCAGAGTCGTTTTTAGTCGTCATATTAATAACAATAACATTAATAATAATAATACTAATAGTACTAAATTTGCTTATATGCAAGCGCTTTATTAAGGTAACAGTTTTTTGGTTTCTTGCTTATATCTCGAAAACAGTTACTCCTATCAATTTTTATTTGTTTACTAAAATTAAAGCTGATAAAATTTCCTACAAAATAGTTATTTGCATTTTTCATGTAGGACTAACCATAAGCGAGATATAAGTTTGAAAATAATTAATATTTAAAAAAAAGTGCTTTAACAGAAAATGTCTTGTGATTTAAAATACACTTAATTTATTGGGTCCAATACTTTATTAGAAGAAAAAGGAGGTGACATAAAAGTCACTGACGTCTTCAGAGTCGTTTTTAAATGCTGCATTTTTGTCTTTGTCTCAAACATTGAAAACTGAGTTACATTTTTGTTCAGTAACAGTTACAGTTTTCTTATTGGTTTTTTGCTTATATATCGAAAACAGTTACTCCTATCAAATTTTATCTTTCTTTCAAAATTAAAGCTGATAAAATTTCCAACCAAATAGTTATTAACATTTTTCTTGTAGGACCAAGCATAAACGAGTTATAGAGTTGGATATAAATAATATTTAACAAAAATTTGCTTTAAAATAAAATGCTTGAAAAACCGGAATTAAACTAAATTAATTGTGTCTAACACTTTAGTAGAGGAAAAAGGAAAAGACATAAAAGTCACTAAATGTTTCAGAGTCGTCTTTAGTCGCCCTATTAATAACAATAACATTAATAATAATAATACTAATATTACTAAATTTGCTTATATGCAAGCGCTTAATTAAGGTAACAGTTTCTTGCTTATATCTCGAAAACAGTTACTCCTATCAATTTTTATCTTTTTACTAAAATTAAAGCTGATAAAATTTCCTACAAAATAGTTATTTGCATTTTTTATGTAGGACTAACCATAAGCGAGATAGAAGTTTGAAAATAATTAATATTTAAAAAAAAAAGTGCTTTAACAGAAAATGTCTTGTGATTTAAAATACACTTAATTTATTGGGACCAATACTCTATTAGAAGAAAAAGGAGGTGACATAAAAGTCACTGAAGTCTTCAGAGTCGTTTTTAAATGCTGCATTTTCGTCTTCGTCTCAAACATTGAAAACTGAATTACATTTTTGTTCAGTAACTGTAACAGTT
Organism: Tribolium castaneum; assembly: GCF_031307605.1. Lineage (NCBI taxonomy): Eukaryota > Metazoa > Arthropoda > Insecta > Coleoptera > Tenebrionidae > Tribolium > Tribolium castaneum. The sequence goes on along the minus strand of NW_026986645.1, from coordinate 10,108 downwards.
TTCACTTTGGTTTTTTGCTTATATCTCAAAAACAATTACTCCTATCAATTTTTATCTTTCTTTCAAAATTAAAGCTGATAAAATTTCCAACAAAATAGTTATTTGCATTTCTTTTGTAAGACCAACCATAAGCGAGTTATAGAGTTGGATATAAATAATCTTTAACAAAAATTTGCTTTAAAATAAAATGCTTGAAAAACCGGAATTAAACTAAATTAATTGTGTCTAACACTTTAGTAGAGGAAAAAGGAAAAGACATAAAAGTCACTAAATGTTTCAGAGTCGTCTTTAGTCGCCCTATTAATAACAATAACATTAATAATAATAATACTAATATTACTAAATTTGCTTATATGCAAGCGCTTAATTAAGGTAACAGTTTCTTGCTTATATCTCGAAAACAGTTACTCCTATCAATTTTTATCTTTTTACTAAAATTAAAGCTGATAAAATTTCCTACAAAATAGTTATTTGCATTTTTTATGTAGGACTAACCATAAGCGAGATAGAAGTTTGAAAATAATTAATATTTAAAAAAAAAGTGCTTTAACAGAAAATGTCTTGTGATTTAAAATACACTTAATTTATTGGGGACCAATACTCTATTAGAAGAAAAAGGAGGTGACATAAAAGTCACTGAAGTCTTCAGAGTCGTTTTTAAATGCTGCATTTTCGTCTTCGTCTCAAACATTGAAAACTGAATTACATTTTTGTTCAGTAACTGTAACAGTTTTCACTTTGGTTTTTTGCTTATATCTCGAAAACAATTACTCCTATCAATTTTTATCTTTCTTTCAAAATTAAAGCTGATAAAATTTCCTACAAAATAGTTATTTGCATTTCTTTTGTAAGACCAACCATAAGCGAGTTATAGAGTTGGATATAAATAATCTTTAACAAAAATTTGCTTTAAAATAAAATGTTTGAAAAACCGAAATTAACCTAAATTAATTGGGTCTAACACTTTAGTATAGGAAAAAGGAGAAGACATAAAAGTCACTAAATGTTTCAGAGTCGTCTTTAGTCGTCATATTAATAACAATAACATTAATAATAATAATACTAATAGCACTAAATTTGCTTATATTCAAGCGCTTTATTAAGGTAACAGTTTTTTGGTTTCTTGCTTATATCTCGAAAACAGTTACTCCTATCAATTTTTACCTTTTTTTCAAAATTAAAGCTGATAAAATTTCCTACAAAATAGTTATTTCCATTTTTTTGTAAGACCAACCATAAGCGAGTTATAGAGTTGGATATAAATAATCTTTAACAAAAATTTGCTTTAAAATAAAATGTTTGAAAAACTGATATTAAACTAAATTAATTGGGTCCAACACTTTAGTAGAGGAAAAAGGAGAAGACATAAAAATCACCAAAGTCTTCAGAGTTGTTTTTAGTACTAAATTTGCTTATATGCAAGCGCTTAATTAAGGTAACAGTTTTTTGGTTTCTTGCTTATATCTCGAAAACAGTTACTCCTATCAATTTTTATCTTTTTACTAAAATTAAAGCTGATAAAATTTCCTACAAAATCGTAATTTGCATTTTTCATGTAGGACTAACCATAAGCGAGATATAAGTTTAAAAATAATTAATATTTAAAAAAAAAGTGCTTTAACAGAAAATGTCTTGTGATTTAAAATACACTTAATTTATTGGGTCCAATACTTTATTAGAAGAAAAATGAGGTGACATAAAAGTCACCAAAGTCTTGAGAGTCGTTCTTAGTCGTCATATCAATAACAATAACATTAATAATAATAATAATACTAATAGTACTAAATTTGCTTATATGCAAGCGCTTAATTAAGGTAACAGTTTCTTGCTTATATCTCGAAAACTTTCATTTTTGTTCAGTAACTGTAACATTATTATTAACTTTTGTATAGTAAATGATTTTATACCAGTTTTAAAATGAGTTATTAATTTTAGACAATTTCTTGCCTAAAAACACAGATCACAGATGATTTCTTGCATAGAAATGAGAAAACACTCATATAACACACAAAATAAGCTTCATTTTTGCTTAGAAAACTAAGCTTACTTTTATTACTATTATTATTATTTTTATTATTATTATTGATATTATTATTATTATTATTATTATTATTATTATTATTATTATTATTATTATTATTGTTATTATTATTATTATTATCATTATTATTATTATTATTATTATTATTATTATTATTATTATTATTATTATAATTATTATTATTTAAAAACCGATTTTAATTTTGTATAGTATTGTTTTTATACCAGTTTTAAAATGAGTGATTGATTTTAGCCAATTTCTTGCTTAAAAACTATAAAATGGCTAAGATTGTCTAAAAACACTGATCACACATGATCTTTTGCATAGAAATGAGAAAACGCTCATATAACACAAAATAAGCTTTATTTTTGCTTAGAAAACTAAGCTTACTTTTATTACTACTATTATTATTATTTTTATTATTATTATTATTATTATTATTATTATTATTATTATTATTATTATTATTATTATTATTATTATTGTTATTATTATTATTATTATTATTATTATTATTATTATTATTATTATTATTATTATTGTTATTATTATTATTATTATTATTATTATTATTAACTTTTGTATAGTAAATGTTTTTATACCAGTTTTAAAATGAGTTATTAATTTTAGACAATTTCTTGCTTAAAAACACAGATCACAGATGATCTCTTGCATAGAAATGAGAAAACGCTCATATAACACACAAAATAAGCTTCATTTTTGCTTAGAAAACTAAGCTTACTTTTATTACTATTATTATTTTTATTATTATTATTATTATTATTACTATTATTAGTATAATTATTTTTATTATTATTATTATTATTATTATTATTATTATTATTATTATTATTATTGTTATTATTATTATTATTATTATTAAAAACTTATATTAAACAGACAGAAAACGTCGTATTCTGACACAAAAAAACGAATTACGTTATAGAATTGACGAGAACGGCGTATCTCGGACTCTTATAGGACTTTTATAGGGTCAAAAAGTATCAGTTTGGATTAAAATAAATTATTTTTGTTGACTCTCAGTCTGAATTGTTCATCAGTTCAAATAAAAACGGCTTATTTTAGACGATCTTTTGCTTTGAACAAGAAAACTTACATCGAACAGACTAAAAACGTATTAATCTGGCATAAAAGAGCAATTTATGTATCACTTTAGATAAAGGCAGCTAATCCTATTCGTTTCATTGCTTAAAATAGACAAAATTGTTAATAAATCTAACAAAAACACTGTATTCTAGCACAAAATACTAATTACATTATAGTTTCGACGAGAATAGCTTATTTGAAATGATTCTATGCTTCCAAACGAGTAAATTTTTATTAAACAGATGCCAAACATCATGTTTTGTCCTATGAAGACATTTTATATTGCAGTTTGTATTAAAACAAAATATTTTCGTTGATTCTTTGTTAGAAGCAGCAAACCTAACATTAAAGAATCTGAAAACTTTGTATTCGGACACAAACCACCGAATTTTGTATCAGTTTAGACAAAAACGGTTGATTTTCGACAATATTTTGCTTTGAACAAGAAAACTTATATCAAACTGACTAAAAACGTCTTATTTTAGCACAAAACAAAAGATTTGCGTTATAGTCTTAAAGCTGATTCATGCCACAGTTTGGATAAAAACCAAATATTTTTGTTAATTCATTGTTACAAACAAGAAACCTTACATCAAAGAAACTGAAAACCCCTTATTCAGGCACAGAAATTCGAATTACGTTTCAGTCTGGACAAAAACTGCTTATTTTAGACGATCTTTTGTCTTGAACACGAAAACTTACATTAAAAAGATTAAAAACGTCTTATTCTGGCTGAAAACTGCAAATTATATATTACTCTAGATAAAAGCAATTTATCCTGATTACTCCTTTACTTAGAATAGAGTAAACTTGTATAAAACTTAATGAAAACTTTAAATTTCGTCTCAAAGAAATAATTTACATTATAGTTTTGACCAGCTCTGTTTATTTCAAACGAATTTATCATTCGAAACTAATGAACTTTTATGGGGCAGATGCAAAACCACATATTACCATATAAAGCGTTGTTTTAAAGCAAAGTATTTCTTTTTGCAACAAGAAATTTCACGTCAAAGAAACTGAAAACTTCGTATCCATGCATAAATATCGAATTACGTATCAGTTTAAGCAAATACAGCTTATTTTGAACGATTCCTTGCTATAAACAAGAAAAATTTTATCAAGCATATTGAAAACGTCTTATTCTCGAAAATAAGAGCAAATTATGTATCAGTTTTAACAAAAGCGGATTACTCTGTTTGATTCTATGCTTAGAGTAGAGTAAACTACTATAAAACGTAATGAAAACTCTATATTCAAGCTCAAAAGAACAAATTACGTTATAGTTTTGGCAAAAAAAAATATTTCGGACGATTACATACTTCGAAGTAAGCAAACTTTAATTGAACAAGTGCAAAAGCTAATACTTTGCTTTAAAATAACGATTTATGTGGTAATATGGTATTTTGCATCTGTCCTATAAAAGTTTACTCGTTTCGCTCCATTGAATCATTCGAAATAAATTATTTTAACACAACAACAGCGAAAATAATTTGTTTTTGTTTAAACTGTTACATAAGTCGCTTTTATAAAACGAACTAAGACGTTTGGCATTTGTTTAGTGAAAGTTTTCTCGTTTGGGGGCATAAAATCGTTTGAAATTAACAGTTCTGGTCAAAACTATAACGTAAATTATTTCTTTGAGACAAAATTTAAAGTTTTCATTAAGTTTTATACAAGTTTGCTCTATTCTAAGCAAAGGAGTAATCAGGATAAACTGCTTTTATCCAAAGTAATACATAATTTGCAGTTTTGAGCCAGAATAAGACGTTTTTAATCTTTTTAATGTAAGTTTTCGTCTTCAAAAGAAAGAATCGTCTAAAATAAGCAATTTGTGTCTAGACTGAAACGTAATTTGATTTTCTGGGCCTGAATAAGAGGTTTTCAGTTTCTTTGATGTAAGGTTTCTTGTTTGTAACAATGAATAAACGAAAATCATTGGTTTTAATCCAAACTGTGACATAAATCGTTTTTTAAAGGCGAAATCAGACGTTTTGCCTCTGTTCAGTGAAAGTATACTGGTTTCAAAGCATAGAATCGTTTGAAATTAACAGTTCTCGTCAAGACTATAACGCAAATCTTTAAAGTGATACAAAGAAATAATTTACGTTATAGTTTTGACCAGAACTGATAATTTCAAACGATTTTATGCCCCCAAACGAGAAAACTTTCAATAAACAGATGCCAAACGTCTTAGTTCGTTTTATAAAAGCGATTTATGTTACAGTTTAAACAAAAACAAATTATTTTCGTTGTTGTTGTGTCAAAATAATTTCTTTCGAATGATTCAATGGAGCGAAACGAGTAAACTTTTATAGGACAGATGCAAAATACCATATTACCACATAAATCGTTATTTTAAAGCAAAGTATTAGCTTTTGCACTTGTTCAATTAAAGTTTGCTTACTTCGAAGTATGTAATCGTCCGAAATATTTTTTTTTTGCCAAAACTATAACGTAATTTGTTCTTTTGAGCTTGAATATAGAGTTTTCATTACGTTTTATAGTAGTTTACTCTACTCTAAGCATAGAATCAAATAGAGTAATCCGCTTTTGTCAAAACTGATACATAATTTGCTTTTATTTTCGAGAATAAGACGTTTTCAGTATGCTTGATAAAATTTTTCTTGTTTATAGCAATGAATCGTTTAAAATAAGCTGTATTTGCCTAAACTGATACGTAATTCGATATTTATGCATGGATACGAAGTTTTCAGTTTCTTTGACGTGAAATTTCTTGTTGCAAAAGGTAATACTTTGCTTTAAAACAACGCTTTATATGGTAATATGTGGTTTTGCATCTGGCCCATAAAAGTTCATTAGTTTCGAATCATAAATTCGTTTGAAATAAACAGTGCTGGTCAAAACTATGACGTAAAGTATTTTTTTGAGACTAAATTTAAAGTTTTCATTAAATTTTATACAAGTTTACTCTATTCTAAGTAAAGGAGTAATCAGGATAAATTGCTTTTATCTAGAGTAATATATAATTTGCAGTTTTCAGCCAGAATAAGACGTTTTTAATCTTTTTAATGTAAGTTTTCGTGTTCAAAACAAAGGATCGTCTAAAATAAGCAGCTTTTGTCCAGACTGAAACGTAATTCGAATTTCTGTGCCTGAATAAGGGGTTTTCAGTTTCTTTGATGTAAGGTTTCTTGTTTGTAACAATGAATTAACAAAAATAATTGGTTTTTATCCAAACTGTGTCATGAATCAGCTTCAAGACTATAACGCAAATCTTTTGTTTTGTGCTAAAATAAGACGTTTTTAGTCAGTTTGATATAAATTTTCTTGTTCAAAGCAAAATATTGTCGAAAATCAACCGTTTTTGTCTAAACTGATACAAAATTCGGTGGTTTGTGTCCGAATACAAAGTTTTCAGATTCTTTAATGTTAGGTTTGCTGCTTCTAACAAAGAATCAACGAAAATATTTTGTTTTAATACAAACTGCAATATAAAATGTCTTTATAGGACAAAACATGATGTTTGGCATCTGTTTAATAAAAATTTACTCGTTTGGAAGCATAGAATCATTCCAAATAAGCTATTCTCGTCGAAACTATAATGTAATTAGTATTTTGTGCTAGAATACAGCGTTTTTGTTAGATTTATTAACAATTTTGTCTATTTTAAGCAATGAAACGAATAGGATTAGCTGCCTTTATCCAAAGTGATACATAAATTGCTCTTTTATGCCAGATTAATACGTTTTTAGTCTGTTCGATGTAAGTTTTCTTGTTCAAAGCAAAAGATCGTCTAAAATAAGCCGTTTTTGTTTGAACTGATGAACAATTCAGACTGAGAGTCAACAAAAATAATTTATTTTAATCCAAACTGATACTTTTTGACCCTATAAGAGTCCTATAAGAGTCCGAGATACGCCGTTCTCGTCAAGTCTATAACGTAATTCGTTTTTTTGTGTCAGAATACGACGTTTTCTGTCTGTTTAATATAAGTTTTTAATAATAATAATAATAATAACAATAATAATAATATTAATAATAATAATAATAATAATAATAATAATAATAATAATAATAATAATAATAATAATAATAATAATAATAATAATAAAAATAATAATACTAATAATAGTAATAATAATAATAATAATAATAATAATAATAAAAATAATAATAGTAATAAAAGTAAGCTTAGTTTTCTAAGCAAACATGAAGCTCTTTTTGTGTTATATGAGCGTTTTCTCATTTCTATGCAAGAAATCATCTGTGATCTGTGTTTTTAGGCAAGAAATTGTCTAAAATTAATAACTCATTTTAAAATTGGTATAAAAACATTTACTATACAAAAGTTAATAATAATAATAATAATAATAATAATAATAGTAATAAAAAATAATAATAATAATAATAATAATAATAATAATAATAATAATAATAATAATAATAATGATAATAATACTTATAATATTGAATTTCTTTCTAAATTAAAGCTTAGTTTTTCTAAGCAAAAATGATGCTTATTTTGTGTTATCTGAGCGTTTTCTCATTTCTATGCAAGAGATCATCTGTGATCTGTGTTTTTAGGCAATAAATTGTCTAAATTAATATAACTCATTTTAAAACTGGTATAAAAACATTTACTATACAAAAGTTATAATCGGTTTTTAATAATAATAATATTAATAATAATAATAATAATAGTAATAATAATAATAATAATAATAAATATAATAATAATAGTAGTAATAAAAGTAAGCTTAGTTTTCTAAGCAAAAATGAAGCTTATTTTGTGTTATATGAGCGTTTTCTCATTTCTATGCAAAAGATCATGTGTGATCTGTGTTTTTAGGCAATCTAAGCCATTTTATAGTTTTTAGGCAAGAAATTGGCTAAAATTAATCACTCATTTTAAAACTGGTATAAAAACAATACTATACAAAAGTTATAATCGGTTTTTAATAATAATAATAATAATAATAATAATAATAATAATAATAATAATAATAATAATAACAATAATAATAATAATAATAATAATAACAATAATAATAATAATTAAAATAATAATAATAGTAATAAAAGTAAGCTTAGTTTTCTAAGCAAAAATAAAGCTTATTTTGTGTGTTATATGAGCGTTTTTAGGCAAGAAATTGTTTAAAATTAATAACTCATTTTAAAACTGGTATAAAAACATTTACTATACAAAAGTTAATAATAATAATAATAATAATAATAATAATAATAATAATAATAATAATAATAATAATAGTAATAAAAGAAATAATAATAATAATAATAATAATAATAATAATAATAATAATAATAATGATAATAATACTTATAATAATGAATTTCTTTCTAAATTAAAACTTAGTTTTTCTAAGCAATAATGATGCTTATTTTGTGTTATCTGAGCGTTTTCTCATTTCTATGCAAGAGATCATCTGTGATCTGTGTTTTTAGACAAGAAATTGTCTAAAATTAATAACTCATTTTAAAACTGGTATAAAAACATTTACTATACAAAAGTTATAACCGGTTTTTAATAATAATAATATTAATAATAATAATAATAATAATAATAATAATAATAATAATAATAGTAATAATAATAATAATAATAATAATAAAAATAATAATAATAGTAGTAATAAAAGTAAGCTTAGTTTTCTAAGCAAAAATGAAGCTTATTTTGTGTTATATGAGCGTTTTATCATTTCTATGCAAAAGATCATGTGTGATGTGTGTTTTAGGCAATCTAAGCCATTTTATAGTTTTTAATATTTAACAAAAATTTGCTTTAAAATAAAATGTTTGAAAAACTGAAATTAAACTAAATTAATTGTGTCTAACACTTTAGTAGAGGAAAAAGGAGGAGACATAAAAGTCACTAAAGTCTTAGAGTTGTCTTTAGTCGTCATATTAATAACAATAACATTTATAATAACAATACTAGTAGTACTAAATTTGCTTATATGCAAGCGCTTAATTAAAGTAACAGTTTTTTTGTTTTTTGCTTATATCTCGAAAACAGTTACTCCTATCAATTTTTACTTTTTCACCAAAATTAAAGGTGATAAAATTTCCTACAAAATAGTTATTTGCATTTTTCATGTAGAACTAACCATAAGCGAGATATAAGTTTGAAAGTAATTAATAATTAAAAAAAAGTGTTTTAACAGAAAATGTCTTGTGATTTATAATAAACTTAATTTATTGGGTCCAATACTTTATTAGAAGAAAAAAGAGGTGACATAAAAGTCACTGAAGTTTTCAGAGTCGTTTTTAAATGCTGCATTTTTGTCTTCGTCTCAAACATTGAAAACTGAATTCCATTTTTGTTCAGTAACAGTTACAGTTTTCTTATTGGTTTTTTGCTTATATCTCGAAAACAGTTACTTCTATCAATTTTTATCTTTTTTTCAAAATTAAAGCTGATAACATTTCCTACAAAATAGTTATTTGCATTTTTTTAGACAACCATAAGCGAGTTATTCTTTAAAATAAAATGTTTGAAAAACTAAAATTAAAACCAAATTAATTTGTCTAACACTTTAGAGGAGTAGCATAAAAGTCACTAAGTCTTCAGAGTCGTTTTTAGTCGTCATATTAATAACACATTTTTTTTTTAAGTTTAATATTTTTCAACTTATATCTCGCTTATGGTTTGTTCTACATGAAAAATGCCAAATAACTATTTGGCAGGAAAGTTTATCTTCTTTTATTTGGTTGAAAAGTTAAAATTTGATAGGTGTAATGTTGCGAGATAATAGCAAAGAAAAACCAAAAAACTATTACCTTAATGCCAGCGTTTGCATATAACAAATTAGTACTATTAGTCTTATTAATGTTATTGGTTATTAATATGGACGACAAAGACGATCTGAAACCTTCAAAGACTTTTATGTCTTCTCCTTTTTCATCCACTAAAGTGTTAGAAACAATTTAATTTAGTTTAATTTCAGTTTCTTCAAACATTTTATTTTCAAGAAAATT